>NC_052486.1:6042770-6089512 GCF_009730915.1 Dioscorea cayenensis subsp. rotundata
TCACTTACCTTTGCCTTTCCTTCGTGTTTCTTTAATATCTTTGTTTCTTATTACATTTTATCAGCATTTCATTGTTCACTTCCACATGGGTAGTAGCAATTTGAAATATTTTCCTCCCTACTTTCTGCGGATCGATCACCCCTCCTTGCACAAGAGTACTATAAAGAACAAAGTTAAATAAAATAAGAAAAATATGTACAAAGAGAGTAATAATGTACAAATAAACAAAAAATGTCTAGAAACAATTGATTACAAACTTTCCTAATGTTCATGAATGTCCACTGACAACAACACCAAAAAACTTGGTGCTTTCCATGAAGTGTATTTGATAGCCGTGTCTACTGTGTGTGACATAGAATTAGTATTCCACAGTCTAAGGAAGCCATGTACTCACTTTTCATAAAATATTCTAGCCAATAAATTAACATAAGTGAAAATAAAACAAATAAACTAACAAAGCTAATCCTATGGCTGGGTAGCTAACTTGGATGTAAATAAACATGGGAGTATCAAGTATGAGAAGGGAGTGTTTGGATAAGGAATCCAACTAGGGTTGTCAATAAGGCCCAAACTAAGATGGTTTACAAATACGGTTGAGACCTAGAGCGTCACTTCAAATGAACACCAAACTCTTGGTGACTAACCCACGATCACTCACGAATGTCAATCGGAGTCTCTTAGGATCCAACACACCTATATGATCACATTAAGTTCTGAGTTCTCTAAATAGAATAAAACTTCTCTTTTGACAAACCTAACAATGGAGACTATAACACCCAGTGAGATCTCTTGCGATATCGTACAAGGAATTCCCAATCTCTGTAGATCTGAAATGCGGCGTCGTAGACCACATCTACCCATACCAACTCATAATAGAATTATGGATTTCTCCATAAATATATTGTAACACATCAAAAGCACGAAAAGATTGAATCTCAATCAACCATCAAATTAAATAAAGAACAACATCCAAAATTTTAAGACCGCCTTAGGGTTCATCCACATCCAAACACCAAACGTAAGTTAATCCTCATAACAAGGGACACTTATACAACATACAAGAAAGACAAAAACATAAAGAAGTAGTAAGCACTCTGGGTCATGATCTCTTTGAATGGGTAAGGCTACAGAATGGTGATGCAATGATGGCTTAGTCAACTTCGCTCCAACTCCTTCTGCTCCTCTCCCTCTGGTGATGACGTGTCTTGTTTCCCACAAGGATTATCATCGGAAGATGGGCGAAGGTGACACCCCTTTAACATACCATAAGTGCCGGAGTTGTCGAGAAGTAATAAAGTACCTTGGTGAGTGGGTAGTCATATCCGTAGAGATAGTGTTGAAGCTTATAGAATTGCTTCTAACTTATGGTGAATATGATTCAAAAGGTTATGAACAAGATGGCTGAAATAAAAATATAGAAAAGAAGGAAGAACCGCAATAGAATAAGGAGGAAACTATTGATAAAAAATGGGGCACCTTGACATTTATGTGAACCCTAGGATTATTGTTTCTAGTCTGCGAAGACCCTCATTGTGCCTCCTAGCGGTGTTGAAGATGAGTCATGGAAATCTAAGACATGAGTTCCATACCTAAGATCATCCTGCATTGACTAACCCTCATTATACATCGGTGGAGGGACATAACGTCTCACATTGTGTGGGGTTGCGAAGTTATGGGCAACTCCAAGTGATAAACCCTATTTCTAGTATGAATCAACACTTTTGGTTCATGCAAAAGATCCTAGTCACAATTAAGCTGACAAAAGATTCGCCAATGGTTCCTCTGTTGCTTGTGTAACTAATCTGACCGAAATATTGAAGCACGCTCATCTAGAGTGGTTAGTCTCCATAAGTCTGATGAATCTTGCTAGAATAGTATTAAGTGGCTTAGAACTTCACTCCAACTCCTGCTCTGCTACTCTCCCTATTAGTGATGTGTGCTCCTTTTCCACAAGGTTGTCACCCGGAAGATAGCCAGAAAGGTGGCGCACGGCTATGTGTGTGTCTGCCGAGTGCCGCGAGTTGTCGAAGTAATAACTGCAACGGTGAGTGGGTAGATTGTATCCCACAGAGAATAGTTACCGGAAGCAGCTATAATTGCCACTAACTATGGTGAGAGAATGATTGAGGATTTAGAGACAAGATGGTTCGATAAAAATACATAAAAAGGAGAAGGGAAAGCCAGCGATGAGAATAAGGAGAACTTGTCCGATGAAAATGGTGTGCCGGACATTGTTCACCTAAGTTGTGTTTTTGATGCAGTTCTCATTATGCCTCCTAACTAATGTCTAATAGTCGCAAATCCTAGAATCGGGATCCCAAACCTAAGGTCAACCATGGCTAACCCTCACACTATACCAGGAAAGGTACCTGATGCCTCTGTTGTGTCGGGTTTGCAAGAAGTCTTGTGTACTCCAAGTGATAAACCATATTCACAGATCAAATCACTTTAGTCATGCGAAAGACCATACAGTTAATTAAACTGAGCACAAGGTTCTTCAGCGGTTTTACTTTTTGCTTGTGTAACTAAGCCCCCAACTGGTTGTCTCTTAGCACTTCACTCTATCATGACCACAAAAACTCTTGGAATGTGGAGTGAGATAAATCACACATCGGAAGGAAAAGGGGACTGACCATTACCTCAAACTCACTTCTCCCTCTCCAACACTTTGTCTAACCCTCATGGTTTGTCACTCATCCACAGGATTACCAGATAGATTCTCTGGCTTCAAAATTAGCCATGAGAGAAAATCAATACAATAAGAATTCAAGATTGGAACTCAGTTAAACATTATTAAAAGGAAAGAAAAACAAGAGTCGATGAAACAAAATTATCCTTGGGTTCTGAGTCCAGCACCCACTAGGTTGTTTCCATGGAGCAAGACCCACAATCAATAATGAAATCAAATGTAAAAGCATGCAATCAATAAAAAGCCACAAAATGAATTCCATTATCGATAGTCTTATGGAGCATTTATGTGGCTACGTATTCTTCGTGCGACTGGGTTGTGGAAACTGAGCATAGAAGAAAGGAACCAAAGTAGATGCATTTGGTTGATGAAATCTTCAAGTGAACAAGCGAGAGGGCCTAGGATTGTGCTCAAAAGACATGAGTGTGTTCCAACCTCTAATGAACAGCAGGCCATAGTTTGGAGGGCACAAAGGCATTGTTCCTGTGATGTGTTGACTTGTGCAATGTAGCAAAGATCTTCCATCAATGTACAGTTTTGACGAAGGTACAGTATTTACTACACATGAATGTGTGCCCATTCAACGCGGCCCGATGAAAGTGGATTCGGGAGCATTTGGCGAGAGTATTTAGTGAATTCTTATTGGCAAATCACTGCCAACCAAGTGCACAGCAGTGATTGTTCCATGACTTGCAAAATTCAATTCTTAGAGATTCTGCAGGAAGTGTGGAAATTTCACAAGCTTGTGTGGATCTTACAACCCTATTTAAGCCGTTGACTTAAGCGTTTTGAAGGATCCCTTTCTCATCTTTTCCCCACCTTTAGAAGCGCTCATGGATCGGTTTGGGGAGCCTTTTGCAGGTTTTAGAGTGGATTCTCTGACCTCAACACCATTTCTTTGGAAGATAGTTATTGGGGAGCTTTCACCGCCCGTGATCCTGGTGGTGCCCTAGGCTTGGCGAGGCGTTTGGAGAAAACGAGGCTACTCACAAGACCATCGATGATATGAACTACAAAGCCGGTTTACTTATAGATTTACATGCTGACATTCGATTTCGTATTATTGTATCTTGCTCAATGGAGATCTAATTCCTAATTAGATTGCTTGAACACTTGTAAACCTTAGGATGATTTTGTTTCATTGACCTTTTATTTTGTTTCTTTAATTGATGTTTTTAATTTAGTTCCAATCATGAATGCTTGTTGAGTTAATTTCCCTTAGAGTTACACTGGGTTGACAATACATCTTGGTAATCTTTGGCCGGATGAGTGACATACCATGAGGGTTACACAAAGCAAAGGTTGGAGAGGGTCAGAGGGGTGGGTAAAGGTGGCGAATATCCTCTTTCCCTTCCGATGTGATTGCATCATACGCATTCAAGAGTTCTTTGCGGTTATAATAGAGTGAAGTGCCGGAGGAACTCCAGCTGAGGCAGTTGCGCAAAACATGAGTGTGAAGTAATCCTTAGTGGTGGGACATGGTGTGACTTCAAGGGGTGTTTTACTTTGGACCAAATGAATCTATAATAGAATAATGAGGTTTATCACTTAGAGCCCTAGGCTTCTTGCTGACCCACCTACGGTGTGAGGTGTCGAGAGTACTCCTTCGGCGGGGCAAAGTGTGGGTGGTCGTTGACCTTGAGTTTGAGATGGTAATATTCTGAGGATTTGACATGACCAAGCCTTGCATACAACCCGCCAAGTGCACGGTGTAAATGTCGTCGGTAGTGGAGTATGATATCGACATGGAGTAGGGAATAAAAAATACTTAAATTGTTTCTTAACAAGTGAAAAATGAATAATGGTTTGTTAACAAGATGTAATTTTAAACAAAAATAAAAAGAGACAAGAAAGAAGAAAACACAAGTAAAGGGGCTAAAAT
Organism: Dioscorea cayenensis subsp. rotundata; assembly: GCF_009730915.1. Lineage (NCBI taxonomy): Eukaryota > Viridiplantae > Streptophyta > Magnoliopsida > Dioscoreales > Dioscoreaceae > Dioscorea > Dioscorea cayenensis. The sequence continues at coordinate 6,047,342 of NC_052486.1, forward strand.
AATCAATATAAATAGAATTGCCCTAGGTTGTTCCACTTACAGGACAATTGGTTCCAAGTACAATGACATCTGTATGCTTCCTAACTAATGCATTAATGAGTCATGGAGATCCTTCAATGTTGTCTAAATCGAATAATCCATGTGCACGACTCTATACACCACTCCAGGGAGGAGAAATCGAACAATAATAGCTTACCTTGCTCATGCAGAATCGCAATGTAAGGTTCTAGGGATTCCAAGTGATAAATCTTCTTCCTAGATGTAGACCCTAACCCTTTTAGTCTAGGTGGAAGGTCCCCTAGTCATAATTAAGCCCCTGGGTGCTAAAAATCGCTGGCAACCACTTTACGTGCCTTTGGAACTAAGCGTGGAAGGTGATCCCATAGCCCTGTTCACTCTACTATGACCACAAAACTGCAAGCGGAGGTAAGATGAAATCAAACCCGGAGAAAGGTCTCGCCTCTGACTCATCTTTCAGCCTCTCCATCCCCAGATTTGTCTAACTCTCGGTGGTGTGTGTACTCTAGGGTTACCCAGTAAGAACTCGACCCTAGTGTCATTCCTAAGGAGTATTCATGTAATCAAGCATTTCGAATTGGAACTCCGTTAAATCATCGATTAATGAAAGCATAATAAAATGTTTAATGAGCTCTAGAAATACATCCTAGGGTCCTGATCAAGTACCACTAAGGGTTTAGCTCTTCGTGGAGCTGGTTACAGTAACAAAAATTGAATGTAAAAGCAAGTAATCCATAGAAAACCCTAGATAGTTGTGGCCGATGGTTTTGTGGAAGCTCAACTTTTCAATGATGCTTTTGTCCGGCCTAGGGTACCACACTTGGGATGATCGCAAGCAACTCTCCACTAACCTTTTCCAAATGGAGCATGATGTGAGCCATAGAACCTCTCCAAATCCCATGCCAATACCTCTCTCCAAACCCTAGCCACCACCCTTTTAGTTGGTTAAAGATTGATAATAGTTGAATAAGGGGTGAAAAAGCGACTATTAGGCAGATAAGACTCCTTGGAGCTGTGGATCCACATCTTACAATGGAATTTCCACATACGTGGAATTTCCTGGCAGCCTATGTAATTTCCCCAGACTTGTGCGATTTCCACACGTAGTAGGCATTCTAAGATGAGAACTTTCAACTAAATCACGAAAATCAATGCTCCCTGGCGAAAACTTACGAATCAAGGACAACAAACCTGACATCGTATAAGTGTTGTCCAACTCACTCAATTCCACCCAAAGTATACTACTCGAGTTCTAAGTCTGAGGGACTGTTGTCTACAAGCATAACAAAACAAAGGATGGTAGTAGCTTCACATCATCTAAGGTAGCCCTTTTTTGACCAGACCTTCAGATGGCTTTCACACATTCAAGGTGGTAGCTCTTTCTACGGTGGTAGCTTTCACTCATCCATGAGATAACTCTTTCTCTCATTGGGGCATAACTAGTATCCGCTTATGAAATAGCTCATACTTCATGGAGTGGTAGCTCTTTCCACTCCAAATGCACAACTAAACAATATATATCTATATATATATATATATGTTTACTTCGCGTTGCATTTTTAAGCAAAATAACTTACAAACAAAACTAATTAGTCCCTTAAACATCAAACTTGAGGTTTCCAAAAAGAGCTTCATGAGTGAGTGGTGGAAGCAAGTGTCAATCGGTTGGTACTAGAAATTTAAAGACAAACTAAAGCATGAGAGCAGGTCAATGTTAAAAATTCTCCTAAGCTTAAGAATAATCATTGCAAATAAGATGAACCACCATTGACTCGTGACATGCCTTACCAATCAAGAATTTTTGTAACGGACATGTCTTGATATGAACTCCCCCCACACTTAAAGATGTACATTACCCTCAATGTACACATTCAAGCACAATAAAAGTAATATAATTTAAAACACATATGGGATTGGGTAATTGAAACATTACTCCCCTGACTCTTAGTGGTGCATTTAATGGAGCTAAGTCCTTGAGTGTGAAGTTCAGGTTGTAAACACACAAAGCCAAGTGTAAACTACCTTGACCATGTCCATGACTAGTTCTCAATTCCCATCTTTGACAAGTCCATGCACGCATACAAGGTGGTTAGTGAAGTTTAATAAACAAAATGACTTGAGTAACACAAAAGGCGAGGGGCAATGAAATACAACTCGAGATAAAAATAAAAGATAAACTAGGAAGAAGATTCTTTTTGGTATAGAAGTCGAAACCAAATTACTGCAAAAAATAAAATATGAAAATAAAGAACAAAAGGTAAAGGCAGCCTAAAATTAATAGATGTTAATTGCTAGTGAAATTGTTTAGCCATTGCTTTGGTGAAGATAATCACAGGTGCTACAAAAAAAGAAAATAAAGATTGGGCGAAGAAAGAAGAAGGTTCTGGAGTAAGAGTAGAGAATGAAAGAATGAAAATGGCGAGAAAACTCAGTAACAACCCTTAAGCAGGGTGAGGTCGGGAGGGTGGGACGCATTCGGAATGTGTGGGAGTGAAAGATGAAAAGAGGCAAAATAAATTTATAAAGCATTAGCCATTTTGGATTACATGCATCCACAGTGTGTGTACGCCCATGTGACTCCATAGGAGAACCCATGAAAGCGGGCCGCGACCCTGAGTTTCTCGGATGATACCCTATGCTTACGAATTCATCATGAGGGCCAGAGCGCGAACAGCCGTATTCTCTGCTCTAGCAGGAGAAATTCTTCAAGAGTGTTTCATGAAGTGCGAAAATTCCCCAAAGGCGTGGACATTCACGGGGCGACTCAGCAAGGCGCCGCAACCCCTGCCACTTGGGATGGAGGAGGCCCCCGCCACCTTGAGAGATCCCACAGGCGTGTGAAAGGTATCCCATGCCTATGTGGTTATCAAGGGAGTCATCAAGAGTCACGCCTTTGTCTTCTGGAAAAATCTCGGTCTCTATAGGAAGATGCAGCCCGTTCGCGAGGTCCCTACGATAGTGTACCAGCGGGCGTGTGAGCGTCACAAGGTCATTCCGCGAGGGCAAGTCACGCCATTTGTAATCTCCTCCATGCGACTCCAGTGAGAGACCCGTAGGCTGGTGTGGAATTCCACCGTATATGGCATTTTCTCTAGATGATTTAGAAAACTTCAAGCTTTCTGTGAGAAATTCTTGAACATCTCAATACACTCCGGCACGCCCTATCATGCAAAATATACCACGGAAAACATGACAAACTCACTCAAATGACCAACAAATTCGCCGTATACATTTAAGCACATGAAAACAAAAAATAATCCACAAGAAAAGCCTGACAAAAACGTAACAAAAGATCTAGACACTAACACTCAAAAGCTATTCGTACAAAATACTAACTAAAACAAAACTTTAAAAACTTGGGTTGTCTCCCAAGAAGTGCTTGTTTATGTCGCAGCAATGATACCTCTTCCTTACATATGGGGGCTTGAAAATTGTATTTCCTCCCTAACTTGACATTACACAACTACTTCCTTTAAGCCAAAAAATCTACTTGCAGGAATGAGAATATTTGTTGGGGAGTCCAACCATCTTACCTTTAGCCTCCAGGAAAACAATTTGGAGTTGAGGAATTGTCCAAGCTGCTTACTGGTGGGTCAATTGGGATGGCTTCAGGCTCTCCCTATCCATATCTTCTTCCAACCAAAATCTCTTTCTTTCCAATTTATGATTTGATCAATCCCAAAAGAGATACTTGTTCCATTACCTTGAGTTTGCTTCTTCTTTCCATTCAACTTGAAAAGAAATATGTCTTCCACCAAGCCTTCATGCATCATTCCTTGCTTACGAAGACACTATCCATTGAAGCAATTTGAACTTTAAAAAGAAAGGTTTTCTTGCTTCCTCTCACTCTCTAACATCATACCCGATTCTGTCCTGCTTCTTGTCGTTCAGTGCCACATCATTTCTAAAAAGGAACTTGAATTGCTTGCTCAAATACACCTGTTGTTCCTTAGAGAGTGTATCAAGTATCCCTCTAATTGATGCTCAAAGGTTTTAAAGGAGGCTTCGTAACACATCTAAATGTGGTCTCGATGCTTTGGATCACGGCATCGGTCACTTCCAATAAAATTCCAGCCTAATACTACGCAAGTCTGCATCATCTTCTCCAAGTAGCTCTACCTTTTGACATTCACCTTAAAGGTGCTCCCCCAATGTTGTGCATGATGTCTCCTCTAATGGGTTTGGGTAGCCCACTTCAATTGGATGATATGTGCTACTCACATGCTGCTTTGCTGTTGTTGTGCAGTTCTATCAACTACTCGGAGCTTTCAGCTTGTGAATATAGAGCCAATGAGATTGAGATCAGGCATCATGTTAAGCTCCTTGCAAGAAAAAGTGAAAGACATGAGCCAAAGGCAAACATATAAGAATGATGGAAAGATTAAACTGAAAGTGTGAGCCAGAATGACTGATGACTTGAGTAAAACCAGTGCAAGTGGCTTCTAAAATGCTTATATTCCTTGGCAGCGGGCGACTGTGACTACACCTGTGAGCGCGACATAGTAACTGAGCAAGTTAATAGATCAGAATGAGTGGGGTGTGGTGCACGCCTGGGATTGGGAGTACAAAAGATACTTTAAAGTACTACTTAACCGCATGGTGATAGTGATACATGTTGATACTCGGTAATGTTCCAAGTGACTAGTAAACTGCCCACCGTCACGTGCTTCCTAATAATGCTCACTAAAGTGGTGAAAATCATAAGCACTGCGGTCCAAAATCTAAAGGTCAATGACAAGGTCCCCTTCTATTCCACTCCAGTGCAGGTTTATAGTAAATAATCCAGAATGACCGGGTAGTGTAGAACTCCGCGAGGGTTGGGAATAAAAATACTTAGTCGATTCTTAGCTATGTGAAAGATCAATGATAATGAGTGTGATAATGATTCAATTCTCAACAATAAAAGCAACAAAGAAAAGGAAGCAAAACTAAAGAAGGGAGGTAAGGCAATCGATAAAAGATGGGAATACTCGGATAATACTCACTAGGATAAATTGTTTCAAGTGCAAGAACCCTCTATTATGCTTCCTCATCAATGCAAAAGGTGAGTCGTGAAATCGCTCCCAATCATAGTCCCCAAATCTGAGGTCAGCTATGCTAACTCTATACATGTCCGGGAGAAATCGAACAATCTCAACACCTCCACTCACATAGAGTTGCTGTGGCTCTGGGGATTTCAGTGATAAATCTCTTCTAATTATAGACCTAACCCTTTTGGTCGGTGGAAGGTCCTAACCACAAGTAAGCCCCTAGATACTAAGATCGCCTCAGCGCTTCTAGTTCCGTTTCACTACCTTCAAGCTAAATGGATGTTCATCCTTAGACCATTCACTCTATTATAGCGCCAAAGGGGCTTCGAGCGGGGGTAGAATCTATCACGCCGGAGGGCTAAACCCCTAGTGAGTACTTGGGTGATTGTGAACCCTAGGATGTATTCGTTTCTTTGAACCTCTTTATTATGCTTTCAATAAATTGATGTTTTATTGTGAGTTCCAACCTTGAATGCTTGATTGTATGAACATTTTCCCCTAGAGTGACACTAGGGTTGAGAGTTCTTGTTGGTAACCTTGTGAGTGAGTGACACACCACGGCGTTGAGACAAAAGCTAGGTTGGAGAGGGGTTGAGAGGGTGAGTCGAGAGGTACCGAGGCGTCCCCTTTCCCTACGACGTGATAGATTCTACCTCCGTTCCTTGAGTTCTTTGTGCCATAATAGAGTGAATGGTCTAAGGGATGAACCTCCGCTGGGGCCTAGTTGCACGTGCAATGGAGTGAAGTGTTGAGGGGATCTTAGTATCTAGGGCTTAATTGTGGCTAGGGACCTTCCGCCTGGACCAAAGGGTTAGGTCTATAATTAGGAAGCGATTTATCACTTGGAATCCCTAGAGTTCGTTGCAACTTTATTCGAGTGCGAGGTTGAGAGGTTATTTAATCTCTCCTCCGGGACATGAATATAGTTAGGCATAGTTGACCTTAGATTTGGGACTATATATGTAAGGATTTCCACGACTCACCATTGCATTGATTAGGAAGCATAATAGAGAGTTCTTGCACTTGAAACAATTTTCCTAGGTGAAGCATCATCCGAGTACCCCATCTTTATCTATTGCCTTGTCTTCTCCTTACTTTTGCTCTCTTACTTGTTGCTTTTAATTGTTCAGAATTGAATCATTATCACACTTATCATTGTTGATACTCCACATAGCTAAGAATCGAATTAAGTGTCTTTATTCCTTACTCCTTGTGGATTCGACCCCGCTCACCCGGGATTATTACTTCGACAAACCCGTGCACTTCGAGATATACGCAAGGGGAACTTGTCAAACCTCTAGGAAACCCTATATAGCAATACCTACAATTCGGGTTGGAAGAATCATCCAAATTTCTCATGGAGTAATCAGGTTCCACAAAAGGTAATGGGGCCACCGGGTTTCCAACAACAACAACAACAAGCCCCTCAGGTGAAAAACTGAGTCTCAGGTTTGGAAACCCGAATGACTGACTTAGAGAAGCACTTGGCTAGATTTATACAATCTGCAAATACAAGGTTTGAATAAGTCGAGGTGACACTTCGCAACCACACCGCTTCTTTGCATAACCTTGAAAATCATGTGGGGCAAATTGCGAAGTCTCTCTCTGAAAGGCCACATGAAAGCTTGCCGAGAAATACAGAGACCAACCCTAGAGAGTATGTGAAGGCGATCACTTTGAGAAGTGGTCGTGAGGTTGAAGGTAGGCTTCCGAGTGAGAAGCCAAAAGAACACGCACCCGAGGTTATAGAGGTAGAAGAGTGGACGAGCAAAGAGAAAGAGGTGGCACATCCACCTTTCAAGCCAAGAATTCCCTATCCCTCTAGATTGAAAAATGGCCAAGGGAATGAACAGTACAAGAAGTTCCTGAGTTTGTTCAAGCAACTCCACATCAATATTCCTTTTGTTGAGGCATTGGCCCAAATGCCTAAGTATGCGAAGTTCTTGAAAGACTTGTTGACTAACAAGAGGAAATTGGTGGAAAATGCTTCAGTGATTTTAGATGCTTCAGTGATTTTAGATGCTTCAGTGATTTTAGATGCTTCACCCGGTGGCCCCATGGCCTTTTGTGGACCCTGATTTCTCCATGAGAAATTTGGATGATTCTTCCAACCCGAATTGTAGGTATTGCTATATGGGTTTCCTTGAGGTCTGACAAGTTCCCCTTGCGTATATCCCGCAAGTGCACGGGTTTATCGAAGTAATAATCCCGGGTGAGCGGGGTCAAATCCATAGGGACTAGGGAGTAAAGACACTTAATTCGATTCTTAGCTATGTGGAGTATCAACAATGATAAGTGTGGTAATGATTCAATTCTAAGAAATTAAAAGCAACAAGTAAGAGAACAAAAGTAAGGAGGAGGCAAGGCAATCGATAAAGATGGGGTACTCGGATGATGCTTCACCTAGGATAATTGCTTCAAGTGCAAGAACACTCCTTTATGCTTCCTAATCAATGCAATGGTGCGTCGTGGAAATCCTTACATACATAGTTCCAAATCTAAGGTCAACTATGCCTAACTCTATACATGTCCCGGAGGAGAAATCGAACAATCTCAACACCTTGCACTCACATAGAGTTGCAATGAGCTCTAGGGATTCCAAGTGATAAATCTCTTCCTATATTTAGACCTAACCCTTTGGTCCTGGCGGAAGGTCCCTAGCCACAATTAAGCCCTAGATACTAAGATCACCCTCAGCGCTTCACTCCATTGCACGCGCAACTAGGGCCCCGTGGAGGTTCATTTCCCTTAGACCCATTCACTCTATTATGACCGCAAAGAACTCGAGGAATGGAGGTAGAATCTATCACGTTGGAGGGGAAAAGGGGACGCTCACTGCCTCTCGACTCACCCTCTCAACCCTCTCCAACCTAGCTTTGTCTAGCAGCTCGTGGTGTGTCACTCACTCACTAGGGTTACCAACAAGAACTCTCAACCCTAGTGTCACTCTAGTGAGAAATGTTCATACAATCAAGCATTCAAGGTTGGAACTCACAATAAACATCAATTTATTGGAAGCATAATAAAGAAGTTCAATGAAACAAATACATCCTAGTGTTCACAATCACCCAAGTACCCACTAGGGGTTTAGCTCTCCATGGAGCTAAGTACAATCAAAGATATAGAATATAAAAGAAATGAATCCATAAAGAAACCGCCTCGATGGTAGTGTCAATGGTCTTGTGGAAAGTCTACTCATCGTCCAAGGATTCCTTCGTCCGGTATAGGATACGCCTCGATCGAAGGTCCCCTACCAACCTTCTTCCTAATGGAATCACGATGTTAGAGCCGTAGAACCTCTCCAAAACCTTGGCCAATACCCCTCGAAATTCTAGCCAAAGCCCTCTCGCAAGTTGGGGAAAAGATGGAGAAAAGAATACCAAAATCGGGGCTGAATCGGCTTTAAATAGGGCTGGAATCGGGCAACTCCACGGGCGTGGACGATACACGCGCCTGTGCAGAATTTCCACGCGGGCGTGGATAATTCCCACACGCCCGTGTGGATTCTCTGTTTCTCTGTTTCTCTGATTTCTCTGATTTTGCCAATTCACAACAAAACACATAATGAATTATTTTAAAAACCAACAATAAAATCGCAGCACAAGCACTCAAAAATTGAAACACCAACACTTAACAATTTATTCATGCAAACAAACTAAACTAAAAGGTACGAAAATAGTAAACACTTAGGTTGCCTCCCAAGAAGCGCTTGTTTAACGTTACTAAGCTTGATGTATCTTTCTTACCTCACGGGGGTTCATGAATGAAGGTTGCCCTCTTACCCATAACTCGAAAGCATGATGAGGAAAGTCTCTTGAGGGTAGAGGGTGTACTATTGGGCTTCGGACCACCTAGCAATCATTCATCCAACTTCCTTGGCTCATGTACGTCTCCAACAGTCTTGGGGCATTTTCGGTGGCGTCTCCTAGCTTTCTTCATTTTTTGGAGCACCTTCTTCAAGATCCCCGGGGTAGATGTTTCCTCTCCATTCGAACCAAGCATCATTACTTCTTCATTGCTCTCCTCTTGGTCAAACAAACCTTCATACGGATCCGGGTTGAACATTTCCTGTATATATTCATCAATAATCTCATCAGTAGTGTCTAGAAAATACAAAGTGTCATCAAAATCGAGAGATTGCCGCATGGCCTCAGCAAGGCGGTAAGTGAGCTTATCGTCTCCGACTCTCAATGTGAGCTCTCCGCCGTCCATGTCAATCAATGCTTTGGAAGTCCGCAGGAACGGTCTCCCAAGTATCAAGGGTACATCTGCATCCTCATCGACATCTAGTACTACAAAGTCAACAGGAAAAATGTACTTGTCCACCTTGACAAGCACGTCTTCAATGATGCCTCTCGGATGTTGTACCGTTCGGTCCACCAATTGTAAAGTCATCCGAGTAGGCCTAGGCTCACCCAAGCCTAGCTTTCGGAAGAAAGTATATGGCATAACGTTAATACTTGCCCCTGAATCCGCCAATGCCATTTCCTCACCTAAGTTGCCGATATTACACGGAATAATGAAGCTTCCCGGGTCCTTCTTCTTGTTCGTCATGTTCTTTTACAACACCGCCGAGCATGAAGCATCAAGCACCACTGAAGCACTCTCCTCTAATTTCCTCTTGTTGGTCAATAGGTCTTTCAGGAACTTCGCATACTTAGGCATTTGAGCCAAAGCCTCAACAAAAAGAATGTTGATGTGGAGTTGCTTGAACAAACTCAAGAACTTCTTATACTGTTCATCCCCTTGGTCATTCTTCAATCTAGAGGGATAAGGGATTCTTGGCTTGAAAGGTGGGGGTGCCACCTCTTTCTCTTTGTTTGCCCCATCCTCAACCTCTATAACCTCAGGGTGCGTGTTCTTTCGGCATCTCACTCGGAAGCCTCCCTTCAACCTCATGACCACTTCTCAAAGTGATCGCCTTCACATGTTCTCTAGGGTTGGTTTCCGTGTTGCTTGGTAAACTTCCATGTGGCCTTTCGGAAAGAGATTTCACAATTTGCCCCACTTGATTTTCAAGGTTTCGCAAGGAGGCGGTGTGATTGCGAAGTGCTTCTCCAAATCTGTCATTCGGGTTTCCAAGCCTGAAATTCTGTTTTCCACTTGAGGGGCTTGTTGTTGTTGTTGGAACCCCGATGGCCCCATGGTCTTCTGTGGTCCTTGATTACTCCATGAAAAGTTGGGATGATTCTTCCAACCTGAATTGTAGGTGTTGCTGTATGGATTCCCTTGAGGTCTCATTCCATTACCTACAAAGTCAACATTCTCAACTGAAGAAACATCACCAATGACGATTGGGCAATCGGAGGGAGCATGTCCTCCACCACAACCGGTGTAATTGTTCACGGCCGCAACTCTATTCGAAGCTATAAGATCTAGCTTCTTACTCAAACTCTCCACTTGGGCCGCCAATGAAGTTACCGCATCAATTTCATGGAGACCGGCCACCTTTTTCTTCTCCCTAGCGTTTCACTGGTAGCTATTTAACCCTATTTCTTCAATCAATTGACGTGCTTCATCGGGGGTTTTGCTACCTAAGGTACCTCCTGCCACCACATCCAAGAGTTGCCTTGTACTCGGGTTCAAACCATTGTAGAAGGTTTGAACAATCATCCACTCCGGGAATCCGTGTTGAGGACACTTTCGCAGGAGTTCCTTGAACCTTTCCCATGTCTCAAATAGAGACTCCAATTCCAACTGCACAAAGGATGAGATCTCATTCCTAAGCTTTGCTGATTCTCCGGGTGAAAAATAACGGGCTAGAAAAGCTTCTACCATCTCCTCCCATGTAGTGATTGATGCTCTAGGTAATGAGTATAGCCACTGCTTTACTTTCCCCTTTAAGGAAAATGGGAAGGCTCTCAACTTGATGGCATCATCCGTCACACCATTTATCTCCAGCATGTCACACACCTCGAGGAAGCTCTCTATGTGACTGTTTGGATCCTCATCGGCCAAACCGTTGAATTGTGCGGACTACTGCAGCATATGGATGAATGCTGGCTTTAGCTCGAAGTTTTAAATTGTAATTGGGGGACGCACAATACTCGATTGTGTCCCCAACACTGAAGGTCTGGCATAATCGGATAGTGTTCATTGTTGCTCATTTTGTTCTGCCATGTTTTCAGATCTTTCTACTTCCAAATCAAATTTGGATTAGGCTATTCTTATCTGAGGTTCTTTCCCTTTTTCTTGAATTATGCGTTCAAGCTCGGGGTCTCCTTCAATCAATATTGATGGATTCCCTCGAGTCATAACACTGAGCTGCACCAAAAAAATAAAGAAAAAAAGAAAATCATAACTATGATAGAATAAGAAGAAATGAAATAGAATGTGTGGTGAAATAGCTAAGAAAACAAAGTGCAAAGTATCTCTAAACGCCTAGCTCCCCGGCAACGGCGCCAAAAACTTGACAAGGTCCCCTTGCTTATATCCCGCAAGTGCACGGGTTTGTCGAAATAATAATCCCGGGTGAGCGGGGTCGAATCCACGGGGAGTAGGGAGTAAAGACACTTAATTCGATTCTTAACTATGTGGAGTATCAACAATGATAAGTGTGGTAATGATTCAATTCTCAGAAATTGAAAGCAACAAGTAAGAGAGCAAAAGTAAGGAGGAGGCAAGGCAATCGATAAAGATGGGGTACTCGGATGATGCTTCACCTAGGATAATTGCTTCAAGTGCAAGAACTCTCTATTATGCTTCCTAATCAGTGCAATGGTGAGTCGTGGAAATCCTTACATACATAGTCCCAAATCTAAGGTTAACTATGCCTAACTCTATACATGTCCCAGAGGAGAAATCGAACAATCTCAACACCTCGCACCGCATAGAGTTGCAATGAGCTCTAGGGATTCCAAGTGATAAATCTCTTCCTAGATTTAGACCTAACCCTTTGGTCCAGGCGGAAGGTCCCTAGCCACAATTAAGCCCTATATACTAAGATCACCTCAACGCTTCACTCCATTGCACGGGCAACTATGCCCCAGCGGAGGTTCATCTCTTAGCCCATTCACTCTATTATGGCCACAAAGAACTCAAGGAACGGAGGTAGAATCTATCACATCGGAGGGGAAAGGGGACGCTCCTGTACCTCTCGACTCACCCTCTCAACCCTCTCCAACCTAGCTTTGTCTAACGCTCGTGGTGTGTAACTCACTCACAAGGTTACCAACAAGAACTCTCAACCCTAGTGTCACTCTAGTGGAAATGTTCATACAATCAAGCATTCAAGGTTGGAACTCACAATAAACATCAATTTATTGGAAACATAATAAAGAAGTTCAATGAAACGAATACATCCTAGGGTTCACAATCACCCAAGTACCACTAGGGGTTTAGCTCTCCATGGAGCTAAGTACAATCAAAGAAATAGAATGTAAAAGCAATGAATCCATAAAGAAACCCCCTCGATGGTCGTGTCGATGGTCTTGTGGAAAGTATACTCGTCGTCCAAGGATTCCTTCGTCCGGTATAGGATACGCCTCGATCGAAGCTCCCCTACCAACCTTCTTCCTAATGGAATCACGATGTCGGAGCTGTAGAACCTCTCCAAAACCTTGGCCAATACCCCTCAAAACCCTAGCAGAAGCCCTCTCGCAAGTTGGGGAAAAGATGGAGAAAAGAATACCAAAATCGGGGCTGAATCGGCTTTAAATAAGGCTGGAATCGGGCAACTCCACGGGCGTGGAGGATATACACGCCCGTGTGGAATTTCCACACAGGCGTGGATAATTTCCACACGCCCATGTGGATTCTCTATTTCTCTGATTTCTCGGCAGTCGTGAGCAGTCTTTGCTACGATGAGTACTCTTTGTGTTGCTACAGTCTTCGACCTGAATAACTTCCCCATTCCATACTTTCATCGGGGTAATGCAAACGGGCATAGGTTCACGTCTTGAATCACTTGCTTCTTCAATGATATACATGTTGGTGGGGTTCTTGTTCTTATATGCATAGGTCGGAATGCTCGAGTGTGACTGCCTTTGTGCCCCTCCAAATGGATGTGCTCACTCGAATGCAAGGGGGTTTGGCACACACTCTAGCATCTCACACCTGTCCTATGTCTTCGCGTTTGAACTTTAGCAAGATCTCCTCCAAAATAAGTGCATTATGATCCACGTTGGCCTATTTCCTTCATACTCGGCCTCACAGCCCTACCTGCGTAAAAGTAACATAAAAACACACATATTAATGTAAAGACTTGAGAAAAGTAATGCTCAACATAAGGAATGAATGCTTCGCATTCATATCGTACAAGCACTTATCAACATCCGAGAGGCATCATTGAAGACGTGCTTGTCAAGGTGGACAACTACATTTTTCCTGTTGACTTTGTAGTGCTAGATGTTGATGAGGATGCGGATGTACCCTTGATACTTGGGAGACCATTCTTGCGGACTTCCAAAGCTTTGATTGACATGGACGGTGGAGAGCTAACATTGAGAGTTGGAGATGACAAGCTCACATACCGCCTTGCTGAAGCCATGCGGCATTCTCTTGATTTCGATGACACTTTATACTTTCTAGACACTACTGATGAGATTGTTGATGAATACATGCAGGAAATGTACGAGAGCATTCAGAGGCAGTGAGTGTTTTCCCGAGATCGCATGAGGGGACGTGCATACGCCTCGTGAGGCTTTCTGTGGCGATCTGTTGGCGTGGGTAATTTACGAGCGCCCGTTGCGAATGTACAGAATGCCAAGAGGTGTGAGTCCTTTTAAAAGGATTATTGTTTCTCTTCACCCTCATATCCTCTATTTGTCTGAGAGCACTCCTATATTGTTTCCCAACCTCGTATCACCAATTTGGAAGGATTTTGATTGGTTTCCGGCCGTTTTTAAAAGCTTTCTCATCTCAACTAGACGGTAAGCCCTATCTTTGATTTCCTTCGCAAATTCATGATTTTCATCTATGAAACTAGTCAATAATGCTTTGTTTCTTCAATTAGAATGTTTATTTATTTCAGAATGAAGTAGAAGCATTATAATGGTGCATTTGTGGAGTTTGAGGCTTGGCCGTTCGTTTGATCACGCCCCGTGGATCCATACGGGCATGCGGAAATTCCGCGCGACCGTGTAATTTCCGTAGCTATGTTTAATTAAGTTGTTTGATCGATTCTCTTTCAATTTTTTGAAGATTATGGCACCTCGGTTAAAAGAAGCAAGGCGATAAGCAATTGCTAGAGTCGTCTCTTGGGTCCAGAGCATGAGATTCATCATCCCGAGAACTAGGCTCGGTTCGGCGTTTGTCGAGGCGTCGATTTGGAGCGAGACTCGGTTGTTGAGACACGAGCATACTAAAAAGATTTAGAGTAGGGGAGGCGAGCTCAGCGATGAGGTTGAGGATCTCGTGTCGGTGGGTGGTTGGAGGCAGTTGTTGTCGATTAGAGAGCCATCCATCCTTGAGCTTACACTAGAAGTTCTGTCATCATTCAAGTTCGACAGATCCTATGCAAGATTCGACGACCTTGACATTGTTCAGTTCAGAGCACTTGGACATCACTATAATATGAGTATCACTTAGTTCTTAGTTCGACTCGGCTTGTACGAGGAGGCTGATAAGTGCTTGAGTGAACATGTTTTTATGCATGTTTTACATATATTGAGCATCATATTTTATATGGTTTATGTCTCATTTCGTGTATTGGGTGTTCTTTTATGCATATAGGTTGTGAAGGCATTGGGAATTCAAAAGGGAGCGAAGATAGGCTATCATGGCATAATATTGGGAGTTCTTGTACAAATCAAGTTGGAAGACACAAGAGGAGTTCATGTATGAGGAGATGTGTGCCAACTTCCATAGTTTTGCAAGCCAAGTTATTAATGGAAGGGCACAAAGGCAGCCATGTCTCCACATACTCCTCTTTGTAAAGATTCCAAGACCTTTCAAGACGCATTGATGAAGGAAAAGCCGTATAGCCTACCATATGATCGTGTGCCCGATCGTATGGCCTTAAGAGGAGAATGTTTATCATCGCGTTTGTGGAAATTCCTGCAGCCCACGTGGGCGCGTGGGGGCACGTGACAGACGCGATGTGAGGCTATAAATACACCTTTTGGCCGATTCTAAAGGGACTTTTTGCGGAGCTTTAAGCATAGACATTGAGAGAGAGGCGGCTAGGGTTTGAGGAGAAGGTCTTCGCCGATTGAGAGGGAGTTCTTCACCAACTTTGATAGGTTCCTTTGACGACATAGCATTTTGGGGAGCCATTGGCGACCTAGCTCGGAGAGGAACCCTTTAAGGCGTAGAACTACCAATCAAGGCCAATCAGCGGAATTCAAGGGGTTTTTCTCTATGGGTTTTTATTGCTTTTCATTGTATCCATTATTGTTTTTGTAACTAGGCCCATGGAGGGCTAAACCCTAGTGGGTATTTGGGCATGTGAACCCTAAGATTTATATTTTTTGGATTGATTCTCTTAATGCTTCTAGTTAATCCGAGTTGTCTTGAGTTTTTAATCTTGTGATTTAATTGCTTGCTAGTGTTGTTAATCCTTGTGGTTGATTTACATTGCATGATTTAATACTTTGATGTGAGAGGTCTCCATTAGAGTTAGATTTCCAAGATTAAAGAGGGTTGAGAGGGTGAGCCTTGAGATGGAGGAGTGTCCCCTTTCCCTTTCGATTGAGTGTTTCCTATCTCCGTATTCCATATTCTCTTTGTAACCATATTTGGTGTGAGGCGTGAGATTACTCGATTTCTCCGCCGGGACCTTGTAGGGGGTTAGGATCCTTCACCGGGAATTAGGGTTGGATCTACATTTAGGAATCGGTTTCACTCTTAGGTTTCCTTATAGCATAATGCGGTCATATAGGGTGTGAAGTGTTGAGATTGGTCGATTTCTCCACCTGGACCTTGTAGGGGACTAGTGCCTTTTGCTTGGAGACAAGGATTCGTTATCGTTGGACTACCTCGACTCATTAGACTCGATTCTAGAGCATTTAGTGAATCTTGAGCTTTAAGGAAGATCATAGGGGGATCATTGCCCGAATACCTCATCCTTAGTGATTGAGACTCTTCTACTTTATTTCTTGCACACTTGTTTTCTTTGCTTGCAATTAGTTCACTTCATCATATTCATTGATTCCGACTAGATAATTGAGAAGTGGTTAGTCCCTCTATTATACAAAAATGATCTCCGTATTTGTACATTTTCATCATTGTTGTCTCTCCAGTGACGGACGTTATTTCAACCTTTATTTTGGTGTTGATGTCGCATCATTAATATTAAAAATTCATTAAATAAATTTTCAAAAAACTATTAAGGATGGAACCGTCCTTGTGAGCATGTTTTGGTGGCGACTGGCAAGGAGAGCTCAGATATGCTCACTAACCCTCATGGAAGTTCACTTGTGTTGGGAAGCTCACACCAGTCCTTGCAAATTAACCATCATATAGAACCGACGTACGCAGAATTCATTCTCATGTGTGTCAAAATCATAGACTTTATAGCTAGGCCCTTTAACCATTTCAACATAGCTACATTGAACACTTTCATATGTCAAAACATTTTATTCACTACAACAAAAAAACACGATTTGCGACACATTTTTGAGACACAATAAATCCAGAATGTGTCCCAAATCAAAATTTGCAACATAATCTGTGACATAGTAGAATGTGTCGCATTTCAGATGTCGCAAATTTTTGCTACACTTTTGAAAAAATGTGTCGCAAATTTGCGACACAAAATAAAAATGTTGCAATTTTCATCGCAATTCATGGGTCTTTTGAGACAATATTTGCAATTTAATTTGCAACGATAGGCGACATTGTTTGCGACACAATTTGTGTGTCACAAATTGTGTCGCAAGTGTATTGGACTTTTTGTAACAAAACTTGCGATACATTTTGGTTGTCGCAAAACTTTTTATGTGTCGCAGCTTGTGTTGCAACTGTGTGACAATTTTTACAACAAATATTGCAACACATTTATATTGTCGCAAACCGTGTTGCAAATTATGTTGCAACATTTTGAAACATTTTGCGACACATTTTTATTGTCTCAAATTATGTCACTGATAAGTGTTTGTGCGATATGAATGCGAAGCGTTAATTCCTTATGTTGAGCATTACTTTTCTCAGGTTTTTACAATAATATGTGTGTTTTTATATTATTTTTACGTGAGCGGTGTGTGAGGCGAGTATGAAGGAAATAGGCCAATGTGGATCATAATGCACTTATTTTTGGAGGAGATCTTACTAAAAGTTCAAGCGAGACATAGGGGCAGGGTGTGAGATGCTAGAGTGTGTGCCAACCTCCTCGCATTCGAGTGAGCACATCCATTTTGAGGCACTAAAGGCGATCGCTCTCGAGCGTTCGACCTATGCATATAAGAACAAGAGCTCCACCAACATGTATATCATTGAAGAAGCAAGTGATTCAGTAGCGTGAGCGATGTGCCCGTTTCCGTTACACCGATGAAAATATGGAATTGGGAAGCTATTCAGGTCGAAGACTGTAGCAGAGCACTGTAGCAACAATGTATCAAAATCTTTGTAGTAGCCTTGTTTATAGCCGGCGAAAAAAATCGAGAGAAGCAGGGGAATCCACGCGGCGTGTGGAAATTCACTGCAGGCGCTGTGAGCGTCACGCCTGAGTCGGGAGTTGCTGATTCGACCCTATTTAAAGCCCGATTCAGCTCGATTTTGGTATTCTTTTCTCCATCTTTTTCCCTGACTTGAGAGGGCTTGACTGGGGTTTTGAGGGGTATTGGCTAGGGTTTTGGAGAGGTTCTCTGGCTCGACATCGTGCGTCATTTGGAAGAAGGTTATTGGGAGGCTTTCGTCCACATCAATCAGGCGAGGTGTATCTGGGCGGACAAAGGATCCCCTGCGACGAGTAGAGGACTCTCCAGCATGACCATCAACCACGACCATCGAGGGGGTTTCTTTATGGATTCATTGCTTTTTACATTCGATTTCTTTTGGTATGACTTAGCTCCATGGAGAGCTAAACCCCTAGTGGGTACTTGGGTGATTGTGAACCCTAGGATGTACTCGTTTCATTGAACTTCTTTATTATGCTTTTCAATAAATTGATGTTTATTGTGAGTTCGACCTTGAATGCTGATTGTATGAACATTTCCCCTAGAGTGACACTAGGGTTGAGAGTTATTGTTGGTAACCTTAGCAGGTGAGTGACACACCAGGCGTTAGACAAAAGCTAGGTTGGAGAGGGTTGAAAGGGTGAGTCGAGAGGTGCAGGGAGGCGTCCCACTTTCCCGCTCGATGTGATAGATTCTACCTCCGATTCCTTGAGGTTCTTTGCGGCCCGTAATAGAGTGAATGGTCTAAGAGATGAACCTCCTCACGGGGCCCTGGTTGCGGCGTCTGATAGAGTGAAGCGTTGAGAGGATCTTAGTATCTAAAAAGCTTAATTATGGCTAGGGACCTTCACGCTGGACCAAAGGGTTAGGTCTATAATTAGGAAGCGATTTATCACTTGGAATCCGTAGAGCTCATTGCAACTTTATTCGAGTGGGAGGTTGAGAAGTTATTTAATCTCTCCTCTGGGACATGACTAGAGTTAGGCATAGTTGACCTTAGATTTAGGACTATGTATGTAAGGATTTCCACGACTTACCATTGCATTGATTAGGAAGCATAATAGAGTTCTTGCACTTGCAGGCGATTATCCTGGGTGAAGCATCGTCAAGTACCCCATCTTTATCGATTGCCTTACCTCCTCCTTACTTTTGCCCTCTTACTTGTTGCTTTTAATTATTGAGAATTGAATCATTATCACACTTATCATTGTTGATACTCAACATAGCTAAGAATCGAATTAAGTGTCTTTACTCCCTACTCCCTGTGGATTCGACCCGCTCACTGGGATTATTCTTCGACAAACCCGTGAACTTGCGGTTTATCGCAGAGGAACTTGTCGATCACAAATTAATTATTCATAACAAAAAGCGCACTATCTGATTTTTATTATTTGCCATAATTTTTGAAACAATTTTTTTACAAACTGTTTTTAAAAGCCAAACTTACAATCATCAACAATAACTTTTATAATACATTGTAAAATAAACATTCGAGATCTATAAGTAGTCAAAATAACAATCAATACAAAAATATAATAGTCAAAACATCTAATGGAACAAAAATCCATTACATTTTACATTGAAGTAGAATGACAAGTTTGTATAATCTTGTTGTCTATCTTGAAACATAAGCATGGCGAACAGAGAGATTTTAGTAATAACTCGAGTATATATGATTGCAATGAGTTTCAGAATGCTTTGTATGGGCAAGAGTGAAGGGGAGACGATGGAGATTGCTCAAGAATATGACTTCAACATCTTCTTATAATCCTGAAATGTTCCTGAATAGGCACATTTGAGCTCAGAGAATAGTCACACCTTCCCCTGCCGCCTTTGTTTCCCCTAAACCTTTCCTTATTTCCTCGGAGCAAGTCCCAGTATTCCTTTTCAACCTCACCTGAAAAGCACAGTTATTCAACAAAGTTTATTTTCCTCAATAAGCTCCACAAAAACCATCCTTTAAAGCTCTCTCATGAATTTTTTAAGATCCGTCTTGTATGTGTAAAAAAACAATAGAACAAATGTGCTCTAATCCATTTGAGCTGTGATAGTTTCAAGGCTTCAATTAGAGTTCTTCTAAGGTCTTACTTCACTTATATATGGGGCAACATACAGTAAACTCTTGCAATAATAGAATTAAGAATTCCTTATATTTTACATATGGATTGTCATTGCAAACAATGCTATTAAGATCATCATTCTACTCTAAAATAACAAATAAAGGGTAAATATTTATATAAAGCCCAAACATAAATACAAGTTACCAATAGCATACTAGGGGGCATACCAGTAAGTGCTTCTAAGGTAACGGTGCAATTCTTCACAGTCAAAACGCTTTCAACTAGTACTGCTGTTACATGGGCTTTTACAGCTGAGACAGAATCCTCAAAACGGATATATCCTGATTCTTCCCCCATTCTGAAGTCCACAAACTTCAACCAAAAAATCAAGCATATCAATGGATCCAATGACAATAGCAATATAACATAGTATAAAAGTTCACAATTCCCATAATAAACAGATGTTTTATTGAATAACCAAAAATCCTATTCTTTTCTTTGTTTTTTCCCTTACTGTTTTTACTATCATTATGTTTGATGAGGCGGTCAAAGCCAAAAAAAAGTCATTCATAAGCAATGTGAAAAAAATCCAAGTTACTTTTTTTACTATCATTATGTAAGTTACGATCTTTTTCTACATTTTTTTCAGCATCTTCCAAAGAGTGAGATGCCATCGAATCACCCTCAGCTGTTGCACTTATAGTGACATTCTCAGTTTCCGTTTCAGGAACCTCTACACTTTCATTAGCCTTCTCCTGACAATTTTCTTTAGTAGAACCTTCAACAGGAATACTCTTCAACTTAAATGCAATAATTAACCCTTTAGGATAGCTGCCAACACAAAATTACCCCAAGAGAAGCATGTAAGTTCGCTTTGCCAAAAAAAAAGGGGGGGTAAAATATTTCATGGGATTTCAGATTTAGTTACCTTCCATCTAAACCATCCTTCTTAAGAGACCTTGATTGTTCATATTCCTCTTGCTGCTTTTCCCTTTCAGCATCAAATTCCTTTTGGAATCTTGTGAAAACATAAAATTAGTTGTAAAAAGTAGTTGAAAAAAAAGAAAAAAAGATATGTCCTTAAGTTAGAAATTTAGTTATTTATTTACAAAGGGGAAATGAGGAAAGGCACTCTATGAGGTATGTCATTTTGTAAAGATAATATATTACACAATAGATTAATTATCAACAGAAGAGGTAAGAAGGCATTAGAGATTAACGTAAATAGTCAAATAATAAAAGACATGTTATTTCATCATCTAACATACATGCATCACACCATGCTATAAGAGAAAACCAAAAGTTGTAACTTCATTTACAAGGAAAACTTACTTAGGTTTTATCTCTAGCTCTATTCCAGCATAAACTAGGTTGTCCTCTAAAACCTTCTTGGCATCTTCTTCCACAAAAAATTCAACCAAAGTAGTGCCACAAAAATGTTTTTTTTCAGAAACATGATGAGGCAGCCTGACACTGTTTACCTGTACAAGCACCAAACTAAAACATACATAAATATCTATGACAAGTAAAATATACACAACTAAACTAGCTTACATCATAGAATATGAAAAGCCACACACGCTTTCATCATCTAAGCTACTCATAATATATTCCTCAAAGAACCAACATGGGGATAGTAAGATACAGGAATTGACATCATAACAACTATATTTTTATAATACATGTAACATATACATTGGTGAAATTCAGGCTTCCATTAATGTCAGAAGTTTAGGTTTTAACCCATAATCCTCATCAAAATACCATAAATGAAGTTTAATTTTTTTGAACTTTGTATTAACAATAAAAAAAATTGATAGAGAAAAATAGAAAAGCCAAAAGAAAGTAGATGAATTAGCACATTTCTTCATCACTTAATCATTTCAACAGAAGTTTTTAACCATACCGATGATTTCAAACCAAGAATTAATCGCCAAAGGTCAAAGGACAACGATATAGGAGAGAGAACAAGGGATTACATATACCATAGAAACTCTCACGGATAACAGTCCACATAAAGCATTGTCTTGATAATTAAGTCATTGATAAATCACATCTACCAAATTCAAGAATGACTCATTTTTGAAGTAGTGAAACTTGCTAACTCACCTATATACTGAATTGAATTCCACACCCGTTTAAACATAATTCAACTCTACCCAAAAGCAAAGGTCTAAACAAGGTGCGGTTTATAAGACAAGGAATTCAATAAAAGTGAAATCAAAGGACTAGAAAATCACAAAACAGAATCATGAAACATATGATAAAAAATCAGATGGCAGAAATCAAAGTGAGGCCAAAGAAACAAGAACAAACCATCAAGGTTTGCTGGCGATTGGTTGTTTTTCAACAATCACATCAGTTTCTTTAGCTGATTAACACAAAGGATGATTATAAAGTGAATGAAGAGTCAGTCAATTAACACTTTAATAACACTAGAACTGGTTGTGTTGAACAGTTGACCTTGTATCTGTCTCCAAAAAATCTTAGAAAGTATTGCTGCCGCCTAAGGGAATTTGTAAGAGCATAAAATCAACTGTTAGAAGTTAATTCTCCGTCTCCAACCCTTCTTTCATTAAAAAAAAAATTATGGGCTTGAAATATAGTAGTCTTGCACATGCCAAGAAAGGTTTTGCAATGGCTAGAGAGGTTTTGCAAATCATATATGCTTCATTTTAATAGCACTTGAACGACATTCATAGACATAAGGTTATATAGTTACATCTAGACGTAGTGCTCTTCCGAAGATGGTTAATCTTCAAATCTTGTGGATGTGAGATGTGGAGCAAACTTATTAAATTTTAAAAGAGGAAGTATACCACGTTTCCTTCTATACATTTGATTTACACCTTCTAAAAAACAAGAAAATATTTCAATTGGAGCACCAATAAAAGTTTAAAACACATAGCATGTAATGGCCAACAGTACAATCAAAGTTAAATTAACATGGTGAATGTAACATTTTTAAGGGCTCGAGAAACTAACTGCAAGAATTGAAGCAGGACGTGCCTCTGCTGAATATGCATCAATGAATTCGAGCCTTTTATACACCTCTTCAAGCCTTTTTGAAATAGCATCTTTCAGATACAACTGGCATTCCTTCTTTAACAGCTTCCATCACCTTCAAATGCATTTTATATTGGCCCTAAAAAAACATAAGCCATTTCATGGCACAAATAAAAAAAAACATAATTTTCACCTAAAACATCCAAAGAAAATTAAATTTTCATTCCATATCATCCTCCCATCTAGATAAATTTCTACCACTAAAAACAGTATGGCACAAGCGAACCTCTCTCTGTCTCTCATTTTTTTCTGCTTTCTTCGCTCGAGCTTCACTCTATCACGTTTAGTCAGCACAAGACCATCCAACAACTCAACCATTTTCTTTACAGCTTCACCATCGTCCATCCCATCAAACATCCGCAGCGGTGTCGCTAGGCTCTACACGACTTCCTTAGGCTTTTGCTACAAACCTACATTTCCAAACAACTAAAACGAAACTAAACCTCCAATTATTGGATTTCTGTTACAAAAAACCTCTAATTCTAGAATTTCTAAAGCCCTAATACAAAACTCAAAGAAAGCAAAGCAAAGCAAAAAAAGTTTCAATATGAAATAAAAAACAAGAATCCTGAAAATCAAGAATCAAAATCCTAGATGGCTAGGGATATACCAATCGGCCTTCTTCGTAGTCTTCAACGCAATCGGAATTAACAAGGAGGTCACCGACGGCCTCAAAAGCGCCATCGCCGTCGACGCCAAAGTCAAAATCATCGTTAGCGAGGACGTTGATAATGTAGTTGATGATGGGCTTTGTGGAGGGACTTGGTGCAAGCAGTCGTAGATCCGGAGCTGTGGGCCTTGGAGAAGCGGGCGTAGTCGAAGTCCGGCGAGAGGAAGGCAGAGAAGATGGGATCGGAGGCGAAGGAGTTGAGAGGGGAGGAGGATGAGATCGGAAGAATCGGGGCATGGTCTTTGAAGGCGACGAGCTTCTGAATAAGAGAAGAAGGGAGGATCCAGGGAGAGGCCATTGATGGAGAGCTTCAGATCTCCAAGCATGGGACTGAGAGTGGAGGGCGGAGAGTAGCGAAGCGAGATCGAAGAAGAGGAAGACAAAGATGTTGAAGAAGCTTGAGATGAGATTGAGAAGATGGAGATTATATAATATCTTTTTATTATACTATTAAATTATTATTAATTTAATTTAATTATGCATAGCTAATTTGTTTTAATATATAAACGGATGAATATTATTAAATATAGGGAAAATTATATGGAAAGGGGATATTTATGGATTGAGTTGGAGGCTTTTAATTTTTGGTATGATAAAATTCCTTATAGGTCATCTTCTTTCCTTGTTTTTTTTATTATTTTTTTTCCGAATGCTTCTTTTTCTGATTATTGTTTTCATTTCTATTATATTATAATTTTTATTTATGTTTTCTTATTTTTTTATTGTTTAAAAAAATAATGAGTCTAAAGCTTTTGTATAGCGTTTTTCTGAACGCAAATAGATCATTACTGAAATAATCGTCGTGATACGTAGTCGCATGAAGCCGATTATATCTTGGGTTCAAAAATTTTTACTAAACGTATTTTGCGGCGTTACTAGGATGCGTTTTCTGCTACGTAATTGGGTTCTTTTCACGGCGTTTTTGGTTTTTGTCATAGCGTTGTTGCGATTTATGCATCGCAAATTCTGCAATACTTTTACGCGTCGCTAAATTTATGTCGCATGAATAAGCGTTTTTGTTGTAGTGATTTATATTAATTTAAATATAGAAAATAAAGCTACCATTAAATCTTATATCGCTTAAAAAGGTAGTTTTGGAGCTGATGAGGGGCTTCACCCTATGCTAGCCTCCTTGGTTCCACCTATGGCCCATGGGCTCATTGGGGCTTGACTAAAAAGATGAATATATATATATATATATATAATCAGAAGTACAATAATAAATTTATAAAATTAAGGATGTGGGTTGTGGGTGGAATTTTTTATAAAAAATAAGAATTTACTGATTGAAAAATCTGTAGAGATCTGGGCATCAAGAGTCTTTTTCCTTGAATATATATATATATATATATATATTTGTTTATATTGCCACGTCTATACACACTAGTTCATGTCGTTAAGAATTTACACATAAAATTTCTTCTTAAAATAATAGATGGATAAGCCCACTACCTCTAATATGACTTTCTCTATCAATTAAGAACAAATTCCACAGTCCACTAGCAACTAATGTTGACGAGGCATTCTTGCATGAAAAGGACTTCCAAGAGTGCAACCGGAGACGCTTTTGCAAAAGTCCAATGCTCACTGCTTTGGAGGGGCAAACAGTGGCGGTGCCAGGACTCGTCAGAGGGTGGGGCAAAAGTTGACGGAAAAAAAATTTCCAGCCGCCGAATAAACATTCCGACCGGTCAACAAAAAATTTGGCATACAAACATGAAACATAAATACATAAAAAACATATCAAAAGTTAATTGATCTATTCAATAACAAGAAAGTCAAATTAATTCAAAAAAACTTCATTATTATACACAAGTACATGAATAAAAACTTCATAATGAGTCAATGCCAAATCTCTAAATTGTTGCCTTTCATTCTAATAATGCATGAGTACAAAATATAAGGAGACAAGTTACTACAATTACAAAGTGGTAATAGGCTAATAACCTAATAGGCTAATAAATCACATGTGATATGACTGACCCTATGAGGCATTTCTACAAACATGTGCTATGCCAGCACCAATTAATGATTAGTCTTATATAAGTCGACTCTATGAGGCATTTCTACAAACATGTAATGTGCAACCTACCACTCGTGACTCTACATGACTGTCAGCTATGATTGAAGCAGAAGTGAATTTGCAGATGAATTGATGAAGAGAAGGTCGAGTTACGATTCTATCTGTTGTCTTGGTGTCTTTAGTTTTGAGTAGAAGGGTAATAGGTGTTTTCAGGTGTTTGAATGGTCGTTTTGTTAGTTGAGTTGTGATCGAGAATCAATCGAAATTTCGTGATGAATTTGATCAAGTGGAATGGCATTAGTTGAGGCAGACTCTGAAAAGAGAATGAAGAGAAGCATGGATGGGCTGAGATTAAATCATCATGGATGGATAGCTTTAGTTCGAGGCAAAGGCAAGTGGATGGTCGTTTTGTTCGTTGAGTTGTGATCGAGAATCAATCAAAGGGTCTGTGATGAATTTGATCAAGTGGAATAGCATTAGTTCGAGGCAGCTTGAAAAGAGAATGAAGAGAAGCATGGATGGCTGAGATTAAATCATCATGGATGGATAGCTTTAGTTCGAGGCAAGGCAAGTGGATGGATTTTTGTTCGTTGAGTTGTGACCGAGAATCAATCAAGGGTTGTGATGAATTTGATCAAGTGGAATGGCATTAGTTTGAGGCGACTCTTTCGAAAAGAGAAACGAAGAAGCATGGATGGGTGAGATTAAATCATGAAGTCTAGATGCACAACTCAATCCTTAGGGTTTTTTTTCACGGTGGAGGGTGTGGCGGATGTCCCTCCCTCGCCACACCCGGCCCGCCGCTTCTTACGGGCAAAAGGATGATAATAGACACTGATAAAAGGAGGCCGATCGACGAACTCGATCTTTGTTTGCAAATCCAAGTTTTTATGTCATGAATGACTACACACGCACCGAAGAAAAATTTTACAACTAAATAACCTAATTGTATGGGCGGCTTAGATTAGGCTGTTGGAAGTGATCACGCAATTAGGTCAAAAGACTGACACCTTTAATAACAAGTGAGGTTCGTCATTTTTGAGCAGTTCTTTGAAATATGTAGTGTGCCATAAAAATTCCTGGCTTACATGACTTAAGTTTGGGTTAAGCCCTTGTTGATACTAAAAATTTAGTTTATTAATTTTTACTTCAAGAATTAATTATTTTATTAATACAAAGATCAAAACTAGCATATACATTGTACTTGAGCTCAATAGAGGAGTTTGTATTTTATTTTATTTTTTTCTCCTAAAAATCTACATGTTTAACTTATTGAAGTTTATATTTGAGGCAAAATAATAAAATATATATAAATGAGATGACTTATCTACATTATAAAAATAATAAATAAATAAAAAACTTCCAATATTTATAAATTAAAAAGTTAAAAACCTAAGTCCACTTTGACAATCCCTTAAATAAGAAGCTCTTGTCGCCTATTAGTCTAAAAAAAAAAAAACCAAAGTCCATACCAAAGAGTATTGTTAACATTTTATCTTCTCCATCCACTTTATTTAACTATAACTTATTCCTTTTTTGTTTTCTTAGCTATTGTTTATGTGTAACTTCAATTAAGAGTGTTGTCGAGTTATTGCGCTTTTTGTATTCTAACAATGTGGATAAGTTATCCCTACAAATACACTCAAAAGATGACATTTGGTTAGATGTAGTTAAAACTATAGAGATTTTAATTCATGTGATTTGTAAATTTCTGACTGAAAAATGCAAAAGAGTCAATTCTAATGCTTAGTTGGATCGATGATTCTTTAAAATACCGGATTTTCGTGACTTTCGTGTTTGTTTGAAAAATTTCAGTAAATCCTGGATTCGAAAAATGTGTTAGCTCAATATATTTTTATGATATAAACATATTTGGTGAGATTACACCCACCTTTGGGTCATATTAAGTTTCTAATTAGCTTATAAAAACACGCTTAAATCGTTATTAATAATAACAAAAATAATTATGTATATAATTACTTAATTTAATATATAATTATGTTTTTAGCGCAATTTACAGCAAATTTTAATGTTTATATTAAAAATAGGCCCATTTTGGTGATCATTAGTTTTATTAATTATTAAAAATAGCCCTATTTCGGTGATCATTAGTTTTATTGCAATAATATATAATTTTATCTTGTTTCGATTCAACTATATTCTTGTAAAAATAATTAATTGAATTTTCTAAATCATCGGATTGAACTACATCCACTCAGGTCGTTTCAAAATCCACCAAAAATCCAAATGAAACAAAGATTTGCAACTCTAGCTTATTTTTAAATCCATTTAACTGTATCAACTTCAAGAAATCTTTCGTAATCTAAACTCGCAAGTAGCTTTTTAAATACTACCAAACAAGTACCCTATGAATTTTTATTTAGAATCAAGAGTCAAAACCATCAATTTTTTCACATAAAAATTAAAAGTACATTACAAACTCATCTATTGTGGCAATGTTATGGATTTTTTTTTCTTATCTTTATTGTGCTCTTTATTTTAATATTTTTCTCTTTATTTTCTTACCCGGAGTCAATCACTTTTGGCAGTACCCAATAAGATAAAAGTAAAACAAGGAAACACATATATCTCATATTAGAAAAATTAGTTAAAAAGGAAAACAAGGTGCGCTTGTTGGTGCCAAGATCCCTCTCCTGAAAAGAAAAATGGACACTCCACTAGCTTTGACACTTCCATTCATGGCCACAGTTTTGGAACATATCAATTACTTTAATATCTACTGCAGGTCACTATATCCCCACATTCCCATGCTCACATCACATGGTCCTAACTCATGTCTACAGACTTTCCGTAGTGCTTGTATAAAAACTCACACACTTGGATCCCTTGAAGTTGCTCACCTTCAAATAACAGGGTGTTAGTTAGGAATTTAGAGAGAACAGGAAGAAGATGATGCCATTTCATAAGAGTTTAGCTGCAGCTTTTCTCGGGTTAGGTCTCTTGGACGTGCACTGTTAGGTAAAATTGAAAGTAGGACGTAAGGAAGGACTTAGGGCTTTAGACTTTGGGTGGTGGCCTGTCGCCTGGTATTGGTGTTGTTGGAGTTAGCTGGAGGTGAGGAGCTGGCTCTGGGTCTGGACCCGGCTCGGGGCCGCGCCTGTGGTCGCCCTCAGGCCGGATCGACCATGCAGTGCTCGGAGCTGGACTGGCATAGGGCGGATCTCGTGCTGGGTCGGCTCCCAAGCCCGTGCCGCTGCGTGCCGCTGAAGCGCCTGGACCGGGTTCGCTCCGTTCCTGCCTTGCGGGTTTGGCCGAGGGACACGCCTGTGTTCAGTTCAAAGTGCTGTGAGAGAAGCGCCATGGATATGGTCTGCCACGGTGGTAATAACAACTGATGGCACTCGTGTTTCGAACACAAGTAATAACGCGAGTGCTAATAGAGATGCTATACGCTTTGATGTGTATCGAGAATTTGCTTTGAAGTCAAATGGGAGAAACCCCTCTTTCTTCTCCAACACCCTTTTTATTTTATTGCCACCGTAGATTAAATAGGTTAATTAAATTATTCCTGAAAACAGCAAGGGAAAATACTTTAGAAATTTCAAGTCAAAAGGATACAAAACACAGACACCAAAGCGGGAACATGGGTAGCAATATTTTGTGTGCATTGAACCTGAAGCAGTCGACGAGGACGTCAAAATATTTGAAAATTATTCATTTTATGAAGTTTATGAGAGTTTGACTCTTTAATGTTCATGTAACTGACTTTACATAACAGTTTACGCCAATGTTCTAAAGATTAATAATTAATTATTCTTCAAACTACACCTCTATGCCATATTGTTGCAAGTAAGTTCCTTAGAGCAATCATCATCATCACTAAACTCACTCAAACGAAAACTACTCACATGTCAAATGTGTAAGCACGGGTGTCTCGATCTGTGAGAAGATATTACAAAAAGCTTTTCGTCATATTTGATAGTTAACTTTTAATCTGTGCATCAAGTCATGGCATACTCTTTAAACATACCTAAAACAAATAACTAGTATCTCAATTATGTATAGGGCTGGCCCTAGTAAAAGGAGGCTTTTAGAAAAATTGTAATAAGTTTTGTAATACTAATTTTATAAAATAATAAATTACATAATTAGAAATATAGTAAATATTATTAATGTGAATTAAGAAAAGTAAAACTCTAAAATATTCTATCTAAAGATAAATCTGTTATATTAAGACAAAGAGCTCAGATCCCTTCCTTTAATACATAGTCGTTGTTAATCAAACTATACCGACAATGTATCCAAAACCCCAATTACCTTCACGATTATTATTATTATTATTACTATCTTATTATTATTATTATTATTATTTTCCCCTTTGAGATGCCACTACATTTATAGTTTTAGTAAGACCGGATAATCGCAACGGGAATTTTCAAACTGCTGTAATTTTATAATATGCACTGGTAATAGATTTGCAAACATGGACAATATTTGCAATGTATTTGTGATGCACTCAAACTACGGTAAAATTTATTTGAAACGGATTTGCAACTCTGCTTGCAATCGGTAACGGACTGGTGATTAACAAGTTTCGCTTGCAATAAATTTTGGAGGGAATACTGGAAAGCTAGTTTGCAAACGGATTTGCACCTCAACAGAAAACAAAACATTTGTAATTTGACAGAGGTATATAAATTTAAACAATATTCATACAAATTGCAAATGGATTCTTTGGGAATAAAATTATTTTGAAAATAAATGGAATAAAATTAATAAGAATTCCCAATTTTAGTTAGTATAATTACTTCCTATTTTATTTCTATAATTTTATAATATTTTCAATTTTAAAAATTTTAAAAATCAACTAATTATTTTTATGAGAAGATATTTTTAAAAATATTCAAAATATCTAATGAAAAATATTTAAATTATAGAAATGTTTAAGTTCTTTTATCTATAAATTCAAAATATTTGATTAGTATTTATTTCTGTAATTCCATTATTTTGGGCCATTGTATTTAAATTTAAACAATTAAAATCAACTAATTATTTTTATAATATTTCTTAATTCTAAATTATTTTGTTGAGAATATATAAATTAGAAAATATTTAAATTTTTTATTTTTATAAATTTAAAATATTTTAATTAAAATTTTAAAACAAAATTATTAGTTATTTAATATTAATATTTCTTTCTTATATATGTTTTTACCAATTGAAATTCCTTTTTGGAAACTAACCCCGATAAAAATCTTAATGTGTCTAAGCTAATATATACAATAAATTTTCAAGATATTTTAAAAATTTAATTACCTCAAATATTTTAGTTAATTAAAATTATAATATATATTTGAAAATATTTAATTTTATTTAAGATTTAAAGACATCCACAATTTTAAGTCAATGGAGGTATCTCAGATCCAAAAAGCCCTATGGAAGTTTAAGGTACATTGAATAAAGAATAAATAAATAATAAAGAAAAAATCAAAACTGAGGTATGATACCTGTGTTATTAATAGATAAAATTATATATATTTGAAAAGAAAACTAAAACTTTGCATCAGTAAATGTTAGGGGTTAGAAAATTAGTCCAGCCCCATTCATCTTCTTCTTCTCCTCTATCTATTGGCCCAGGTCTTCCCTAATCATAATTTTCATAAACGATTCCATTCTAGGTTTCCATTAGCAACGATCTCCGCAAATCAGCGCCACTTCACTTTCCTCGAAGCCCCTTCGGCTTCCGCGACGCCTGGCTTGCCAGCCACTCGACTGCTTGGCGCTGATCCCTGTAAAACTAATGGTTATTCTTTTAACTCTTTCGATCTTATTCATTTCGCTTATCTTAATCAATCTTTAGTAGTTTATTGGTTCTTCTTTGTGACAACAGATTTGATTCTTTCTCTCATAATTTGGCCTTTTCACTCTTCTCGTTGATTTGATTCTTCTGATAATCAACCAAAGTTCTGCAACCAAGGTGCACTCATAATATCCCCATTTTTTGTTCTTTTTACCATTTTCAATATTAGTAAAGTTTGGGTGTTTGTTCTCTATGAGAGTTTTATATTTTACCATCATTCATCTTTTCTTGATGTTTCTATAAATCATTTCAAGCCTGATTCACCTTTATCTAATCTAAATTTTGAAAACCTGGATATCCATATAACATAGAATAGATGACTACAAAAGATCTTTGCTTTTAATTTGTTGTGCCTTTGCTTTCAAGTATGGAGGATCGAGGCATGGAAAGTGTGCTGATTGTCCATAATCAGCCATTCATATTGTAACCTCGCAGCCCCAAACTAATATTTGATAAGGGAAGTGAATTTCATGTCTACTTTTCTTATAATGGATGATCATTGATTTTCACTAAAATGATTTAGCTTCTCATCCTATTCCTTAATTTGAAGTATGGCACCTGGTGAGCCTCTCGTCTGTTTTCCCCACCATGTGTTTATATAGAAATTATTATTCCTAATCCCATTAGAAAAATCTTAGTATCAGGCTTGAACTATATCAAACAACAAAAAAAGGGAGATAAATAAAAACTTATCTCCTACTTCAAATAGGAGCCAAAAAAGGAGTTATGCTACTATCCTATCCAAATAAAAGTAGGCAAGAAAATAATAAAATAATAATAATAATATAAAAAGAGGAGAGAATATGTATATACATTCCATGATATATATACATGTCGTTTGAAATTCTAAAATATACATATATATTCTTTTATACAATGGAATAAAATATACAATAAAAAGAAGGGAGGGAGATCCAAACATATGAAAATATATAGAAAAAAATGGAGATTATGGATAAGATTGGAAATCTTTGAATTAAAAAAATAACAAAATAAAATAATAATAGAAAATAAAAACCTGGAGCTGAGACTTGACATCCCAGCCCAAGAGGAGAGGAGTTCAAAAAGCAGGACAAGAAGAAAGAAGGATGGTAGAGGGAAGCTATAAGAGAAAAAATAATCTAAAAGGATCAGATTTTTTGAAGAAAAGAGAGAAACTTAAACAAGAAGAGGTAGAGAATTTTGAAGTATGAGAAGCTGAAGCATGAGAAATAATAGGGACATGAGGTCGAGACTGATCCTCGTTAAGAGCAGATCAGAATTTTTATAAAAGAAAGAAAAATAGATGCAATGGTCTTTAAAAAAAAAAAAAAAAACCTCTATTCTTGCATGATGAACATAGTGTCTCCCATGTTGACGCTCCATGCCTCTACATACATGATGTGGGGCCCCACTTTTAAAACGAGGTGCTTTTTAAAATTTGAGAGTACGCCACGATATTCCATGCCCATGATGCTTTCCTCGCATACATTAAAAATAAAAAAAAAATGGAATGGATCCCACTTTGTTTTAGAAAACCAGCGCATCGGGACGATCATGATGAGCATGCATTTCTTTCTTCTCTCTCTCTCTCTCTCGTGTTTGGGCTTCTCCTTCCCCGGGTTCTTCTCCATGCCATCCATTACGGAACCGAGCCTTGAGATGAAGATGAAGAATAAGATCATTAGAGAATATTACCGGGCCCACATTCATCCGGCTGTGATGTCGAGCATTCCGGTAGCGAAGCATTGAGATCCGATGTGGGCGTGGAGAACCTTGAAGACTTGTTCGCTTCACACGCTGAAGACTTGTTCCGCTCTCACTCTGCTAGTTGACTTGTTCGCTCACTACGCTTCCCATGATGCAGTTCTCTGCATTTTATGGTATTCTTGTTAGGTGGTGTTTTTCCCACCACCACGCTACCACTACTCTACCATATACAATATCGATATCCCTGGTTTATCCAACAATTTTACTCCCCTGGGCTTAATCGATAGCTCTCCTCGCCTCCTGTATAATCTGAGGGTCAAGGGAAGATGAATCCCTCAAAGGAAGAGAAAAGATGGGATGTCTCCATTGTCCTCCTGATCCAGGTAGCTTGCAAGACTTCTATCTGCAGCCTTTGCGTGTGAAGCCATCTCTTCGTGCGAAGATATCGCGCTGAGGCGCATCGCGAAACTATATTGGCTGGCGCAGTGTCCGACAAGCAGTGGTCGCCGCAACACCGGATCAAGTTACAGACATTGCCGCGCATTGGGCTGAACGGTGAAATTAATATGAGAAAATCGCTGGTACGGCTGCTTAAACCGAATCAAGACTTCAAGCCCGAATTGAGGATGCTAAGAATGCTACCAAGTGCTATCAAGAAAGTGTATTGTCTCAAAAGGTTCGGGCTTATGTCTACTCTCTCTATACGCCCTCGCAATCAAGAATTGGTGATCAAGACAACGATGAGGAATTGGGTGCCAATGTTATGTAAAAGCACCGGTGACACCGCAGCCTTTGAGGAAAGCAGCATACTTGCCGGAGTCGAGGGAAAGGGCATGGGTGGAGGGAGAAAACTACACCGTGATTGGGAGATATATGTTATAATGCCATAATTGATAAGCATGAGAACCCGATTAGATCCGGAAGGAGGACTCCCCGCAAAGGTGATAATATATATGCCTTAAGAGCTCTAGACTCTGCAATGGTCGGACTTGTCTTAACAAATACAATCCATTGTCTCTTTGGGAAGCCCAGACTCAAGGTTCTTGCTGCCGCTTCCTACTTTCTAGTACTCTTATGGTATAAGTCTAACCTAATTTCTTTCTGCCTTTGTCGAATTTAGGATTAGTTATCCGGTAGTTCGTAAATTGGAAACTAAGCTAGGGATTATTCAAATAAGCTGATTCCTGAATGACATGCTATTACGGGTATTTCACATTAGATAATCTGCAAATTTTGTATTTGAATTCCTTTCTTGTCACTTCAGAAATAAAAAATGGAGGATGAGGAAGAAAAGTGAGGAGAAAAAAAAATGGTGAAAAGCAGTAAAAAAAAAAAAAAAGGGAAAAATAAAAATGAAGGTGAGCTCAAAAAAAAAAGAGAGAGAAGGAAAAATATGGAAAAACGTATGTGAATTTGAAAAAGAGAGAAAAAAAAATATGGAAAACAAGAGTGAGTTGAAAAAACAAGAGAGAAGGAAAATACCAAAAAATGTGAAGGTGAGTTGAAAAGAGAGGAAGGAAAATATATGGGAAAATGGAATGGTGAGAAATGAGAGAAGAAAGGAAAATATGGGAAAATGAAAGGATGGGTTAAAAAAAAAAAGAGAAAAAAGAAGAGAGTAAAAAATGAAATGAGGAAAAAAAAAGTAAAGGATGAATTTGAGTGGGGGTATTTTGGTAATTTTTCGCAGTTTCTAGA
The DNA here is from genome assembly GCF_009730915.1 of Dioscorea cayenensis subsp. rotundata. Taxonomy (NCBI): domain Eukaryota; kingdom Viridiplantae; phylum Streptophyta; class Magnoliopsida; order Dioscoreales; family Dioscoreaceae; genus Dioscorea; species Dioscorea cayenensis. Next base: position 6,081,971 of record NC_052486.1, read on the forward strand.
AAAAAATCCTATGAAATTTCTAATTCCACCTTGACTTTCTTTGGGGTAACGGTAGACTTTCAAAATTTTCTAATTCCACCTTGAAGCCTTGGCTTTCTTTAGTAACGAAATTTTCACAAAATTTCTAATTCCAATTTTGAGCTTTGGCTTTGGGGTAAATTAGAAAATTTCAGTATTTTCCAATTCCACCATGAGCTTTGGGTTTCTTGGGGTAACAGAAAAATTTTTCATTTTCTAATTCCACCATGAGCTTTTGGCTTTTCGTGTAATTAGAAAAATTTTCATTCTCTAATTCCACCAAATAGTATTTTGTATAATCTATAAAAATTCTCATATTTTCTAATTCCACCGTGAAGTTTCATTTCTTCTTGGGGTAACGAAAAATTTTTACATTTCTCTAATTCCACCATATAGCCTTCTAATTCCACCACAGGCCTCTTGGCTCTGTAATTTAGAAAATTTCTAGCCTCTCTCTAATCCCACCTTGAGCTTTATTTCTTTGGGGTAACGAGGAAAAAATTTCTATACCTTCTCTCTAATTCCACGTGAAGTTTTCATTCTCTTGGGGGATAATCTAGAAAGTTTCCAGGAAGCATTTTCCAACTCCACCCTCGATTTCTATTTTGGGGTAACTTAGAAACCTCTATAACCCCCTCCTCATCCCACCTTGAAGTCCTCGTACTTAGGTACCTAGGAATTTTTTATAATTCCTCTAATTCCAATTTTGAAGTCTTGATAATTTTGGGGTAAAGAGAAACTTTTCATAAAAAAATCAAACTTTTCTTCTGCCTCACTTTGAGGTATTTTGACACTCATTGATAAAAAGGAAATGAAAAGAAAGAAAAAAATTCTGAAGGATAAAAATGAAAAGTTCACAAAAAATATCTCCTCATCAACACTCATAAAAAGAGAAGAGCTGACAAAGATTCTCCAAGCTCACTTGAGGTCTTTCGACACCATTGGAGTGAAAAGAGGGCAATGAAAAGTACTAAAAAAAATCTTTTCTGAAATGAAAGGAAGAGTAAAATGGAAAATTTTACAGAAAATGATGATGAATGAAAAAAAATGAATGAAAAAATTTCTGCAAAAAATGTTTCGGCCAACACCTTCATTGAAAAAGTTGAGTTACAAAAGATTCTCCTAAGCCCATTGTGAGGTTTTCAAAAATGAGTAAGAGGTCCATTTTAAAATCAAGATAAAATTATTGCTACCGACCTAATTATGTTTGAGGTCACGACTTAAAAAAAAAAAAAAAAAAAAAAAGAATCAAATGGTCAAGGCCTGCGTTACTGAAGAGCTAAAACCTAAATGTATCATGTAAACGTATAAAACGCAATCTCAAGTTTTAAGGTACCAAGAAGCCAAAGACTCCTGAGGAGTTTCCACAAGTCAAGGAGTTGGAGATTTTACAAGCACAAAAAGAGCCAAAGTCTTCGCCGATAAAAGATGCGGTGAAGGACCAAGTAGGCAAATTGTGAAATGTAGAGTGGTCATGAAATTGACTAAGCTATGTGTCAAGACACAAATCCACAAGTAAAAGAAAAATTCCAGGAGAGCTACATCCATGAAGCTAAAAGGATCTCTCTCCTATGCTTTCAGATAGGATCTAAGAGCAATTAAATTTAAAATAAATTTTAAGAGCATGATAGAAATAGTTCTTTCTAAAAATCTCTTGTTAAGCTCTCTTAGAGAATCTCTCTCCTACCTTTGTATTCTTGTCTATGATCATGTATTCAGATGCATCTTTATAATTAAATATAAAAAATTATTATGTTTACTCAATTACTTCTCATTCATACCGGCTCCTTTTAATCGGAGGTCTCAGTTGGTACTGGAATCAGGTAATTAATAATATTAGGGGCTTGCCTTTAATAGGAGTTACAGGAACCCGCTGATCATCCAAATATAAAAAATTAAAATTTTGATTTGTGATCTATGCTTTTCAATCGGCCAATCCCAATTAGGCCTGTAAGAAAAGTTTCCACAAAGTTCTAGATCACTTGGGACTCTAGCCTCCCATCTTTGAAATAAAGTGTGAATGAGAAAGAAAAAAATAGATAAAATTAGCAGCATATATTAATATGTTTTCCTTTGCGTGTTTTTGCAATGGTACTAACAAATAACACTCAACAATGCAAATTTCGTGATCATGCACCATTTTCCTTGGTATGCACCTTATGAAGCTTCCTTATGCTTCGCGGTATAATCGACGCTGTCGGATCGTAGATCAAATCGGTAATCGCTTTAATATACAATCAAGGCCAGCCTCCACCTCCGCTATCACTTAACGGGAGGCCCAAACCGGCCGCCATATCAAGGGGACGATACCAATGTTAGCCACCACCAGGTCAAAGAGGGATGCTGTCATAAAGACCGCTTTTGACTGACCTACCTTCCCACAAAGAAATCTAAGAGCATTAAGTGGGAGGAGGATTTAAGAAGAACCTTCATTCATAATCACGATCAAGGAGAGAAAAGAGTGGTAATCTTCAAGAAGCCCAAGGCTGCCCCCAATAAAAACTCTTTATGATGGGGCACCTGGTTACCACTAAGAGGGGAAGACAATTCCTCACCCCAAGAGAAGGCTAGTTTTAATCCTGGTTCCAAGGCTCGGGAATGGCTTTTCAAATTCATTTACCAACTCTTTCTTACACTGGCGAGAATGGTGAAGGAGAACTCCACAACCGGAGAGCTCGTCTTCAAAGTAGTACGATGATCTGGGCAAAGCAACAACACCAAGGTCCTATAATTCCAAGAAATACCTTTTCCAAGAAAATTTAAGATAACTACACTCCCATGGTGAAGTCGTAAACCCGAAAAGATGACACCGAGGAGTTCTATACTTAAAGAAAAGAACTTACTTCAAAGTCACGAGCCTCAGATTTGATAGCCATAACAAAGAAGTGTTTACAAGAGGACCACACCGCCTCACTGCCTAAGGTTCCAAAGTGGGATAAGGAAACCGTATGAAGAAACGGAGGATCTAGAAGTGCCACCGATGGGTGGACATCTGGAGTGAATGTCCAACACCCACTCAACCAGAAAGGCCCCTTCACTAGATCACCTAGGAAAGAAGACAGCCAGCTTTTGGTACAAGTGGGTATGCAAATAAGATGATTTTGTGATCAAGTATTATGTTAGGTAAGGAAAGGGCAAAAATCCTTCCGCCCAAGCAATTGGTTTGAAACTCCTAGGAGGAATAATGATTCAAGTGGAGGGAAGAAGATGATAAACTATTTTTTAGCACTTCTCAAACAAAGATCCAATGTTTGCAAGATTAAAAAGCAAATTGATCAACGAAAGATTCATACCCGCGCGCGCGCGCGCGCGCGCGCGCGCGCGGCGCGCGCGCGCGCGAGCGCGCGCGAGCGCGCGCGCAAGTGATGTGATCATGGTGCCTTTTTAATTCAGGTGCGGATCTCCTTGCTTGAGGATCAAGTCCATATGCCCATGATAATCTGGCGGTCTATAGTAGGCAAGCACCATCCGTATAAGCAACTACAAGAAGAAGAAGGTGACATGAAGAAGAAGTCCTGGGTCAGAGGAGTGTCGAGATCGCGCTGCCAGAGCCAATGATGTCTCGAGAAGAAGTACACAAAAGATAGTTGGTCGTGACAATTAAAATAAGCCAAGGTGCTAATCGGGGTGTTGATGTGGTGATGTTGCCTCCTACTCTGCTTCACGATCATGGCTTATCCCTATGTACAATGTTCCCAAGTCTGCCACCGCTTTAGGGAACTCGACTAACATTTATCGTATTCTTATAATAAAGATGGGGATACAAGCAACAAATCATCTTATATGTTACAGACAATTTGTCGCTAGTTTAATCGTGTGGCTTTTGAATGGTATGCAATCCTTACAACTCAATCTATTCGTATATGGCAATGTACGGCATACCTTTAGGGTCCGTTCGTGGAGTTATCGAGAAATTTACTATAGCCGACGGCTACTACAAGAAGTGTACAAGGATGAGAAAGCTAGTAGATTGGTGTGATGAGATGGCGAATTCTGAGCATCAAGTGTGAGCAGCCTACTTGATCATGCAAGCAGTTGGGGCTTATTAAAGTTGAATATTGATAATTGATGCCCCCATTTCTCAGCCTATCCGATATCTTTTATACCTTCCAAGACGAACTTCCCCAAGTCAAAAAATTGGAAAGAATCTATCTAAGGGTAGTATCCGTAATGCAATCACTAAAGTAGACATAAAAGAAAAGCCAAGAGTTTAAGGTTACATGGCCTCGGTAAATCGAGCAGTAAAGGGAGAACACTTCATCAAAGAAATTATGATAAGCCACAAAACTACCATCACTTGGGAGGAAGTGCAACCAACGAAGTCGGTAAGTTTCTTCATGAGAGGATGAGCAAAGTATTCCTTTTAGAAGAGACAAAGTGATGAAAGATATTCAAAAGATGCGCTGAAGGTGGGTTTGCGATTTGCCCGAGAGCAAGCGACAGGAAGGAAGGCAGACAAGAAGGATCACCCAAATTTCATCCATATCCGCGGAATGATGATTGGGTCATTCGAATTCAAAGGAACGCTATGTATTTAAAGATTGGATTGGTGGCGATGCTCGAGAGGGAGAGATCGCTTTCGACCTGAAAAATGTTGCCTAGCGACATGACCAGCAGAGCATTACCAAATTCATGTGGTCAGTGCACTACAAGAAGAAACTTTACCGTGGGCAAGATGCAGTGCATATCAGAAAGCACTGCTTGTCGTGAGGGAGGATTCTCGTTCCCTCAAGACCTGGCTCCTCTTGTAGCTCTCAGAAGGCTTATGGGAAATTTTCATCCGAAAGAAGCCAAGAAAAATGTTGAAGAAGCGAGGAAGCTCCACGGTATCAAGTGGGCGGAGAGCTCAAGAACCCAAATGGGAAGCCCAAACAAAATCAGTAAAGAATAAAAGATCGAGACGAGAAAAGAGCGTATGATGGAAGCCTGCTTGAATTCCATTCTGAGAAGTCGACTATTGAGGGAACATATTGACTCCCTTGGAAGATTTTCAGCTAAAGGAGAGAGCCCTAATTACGTAGATGATTATTTCCTGACAAGGTCCAAGGAGCTACTCTGGGTTGGACGAGTCCCCAAGATGAAGCCTATGGTTTGAGACTTGTCGAGTTATTACCATATATGAAGAAGGAAGCTTGGGATGATGCTGATGATGAAGATGAACTCTTGAGCCCTACTATCCGAGATGAGATGACTCCAGTACACGAGCAGCTTATATGGATGGAAGCATGGGAGACGGTCAGCATGTGAGTAAAAGAAAGCAGAGAAACAAGCTTTTAAGGAAAGGGTCTCGAATGGCGGTATCGCGCAGGGTTGCGTGGAACGCTTTGACCTACTGACCTTATCAAGCAAACCAGTGCATTGTCCAAAGGAGAAATCGAGAAGAAGCGCCCGGAAGTATAAAATACTTAGAAAGGTGATGCCATATGAAGAGATTCCAGTCCTCTATCAAAAGAGGTGGACATATGACCTCGCTCATCGAAGCCACATATTTCGGATGGTGATGCTGTGGAATGAGTGCGGGATCATGGAACGCTGTGATGGTCTTTTCTTTGTCAAGAGGAGACACATCTTCACCCAGAGTGAAGATCGAAGAGTTGACATGGAGGAAGGAAGAGCACCTCATCTTCTAACGTGTAGTGATGGGAGCTTCTCCATAAGAAGAGATAAAATTCAAGAATTATTTCAGAAAATGGTGGAGGAAGGGTTATTTCTTCTAAAGGAGAAAAGGGATGTTACTATAAACATTAAAAATCATCCTAAGTATTGTCCTTTTCATCATTTGATAGGGCATACATTGGAAGATTGCAATGGTTTCAAGAGCTGGTTACATAAAGTACTCAAGTCAGGTGCTGTAAGCCTACCTGGGGAGTATTTTGAGATGTCAGGTACATGCTATGCCTTGACAATCAAAGGAAGGCATGATAATGGGTGCATCCACAAGATGAGGAGGAGCCTCGAATGATTAACATCGACGAAGGCTTCTCGAGCAAGCACGTGGCACTAAAGATAAAGGGAAAGAAAGTGATTGATGTTAATGAAGATATTGTGCAACCACGGAAGACTTCTACTTGAAGACACAAGATTACAATATTCGCCCACTTGAAGAAGATTCCATCAACTAAGTGTTTTGATGCGATGATGTCTCAGGAGTCAGAGACACATTGATCCATGTCTTGCAAAACCAGGAAGAGTATCAAGCTTATTTCTTTGAAACTCATATAACTGAAGCTCTCTACGCATTTGGTTCTCCGGGATTAATTTCTCGAGAAGGACTTGTTGTTGGGGACAAAGGGAGCACAATAGGCCCATATATTCTGGGTCTTGTGATGGGACAAAGGTCAACAGATCCTCATTGATCCGGGCTCATCGGTAATCTGATGACACTAAAGACTTTGCATGCCTTGGCGTTGGAGACATATCATCTATCATTTGAAAAGATTGTTGTCAAGGCTTTAACCGGCATAGTCAAAAAGCCCTTGGGTCAATTACTCTCCCTTTTTAAAATTGGGAGGCGGCGTCGGATGTAAGTTTCATGTTATCAACAGGATGCTTCCTATAGAGCATTGTTGGGAAGACCATGGCACATGAAAATTATGTGGTTCCTTCCACTTTGCACCAATGTTTGAAGTACATGAAGGATGATGATGTATACCGCATGGGGGTGAGATTCAACCGTTGGTGTGCATGAAATCAACTATGAGGATGCAGGTATTTTGTGGCCAAAAGGGGCAAACTTTCTGACCAGATGAGCTCTTATAAGAAGTTACTAAAACTACCAAATCACTCGGAAGAAGGTTTCATTTGCCTTGAAACCGCACTTTGGAAGTGATGAGTCTTCAGAAGAAGAAAAAGATCATGAAGACATACAAATCGCTCACTCGCTTGTCGTCACAAGAGGGCCGATATTTTGGAGTGGTTGGCGGAGAAGAACTTTCATTTCTACCAATTAAAACAGGAAGATGATGATGATGAAGTTCCGGTTGAAAGCTCTCACGTATGTTACAAGAATACGGAAGGCCTTTACAAAGCTCCGGATGAGTTGCATGTTAACTTCGGTGAAGCTCATTACCTTCATGTGCCTTCTAACCACAAGGAGAGAGTTCTCTTTATAAGTGCGATCCCAATAAATCGATGATGAAGATATCTTTGATGAACAAGCCGATGGAAGATGAAGAACCTTGGCCTTTGAGAGTTCAAACTACTATCCTCTAAGCTAAGAAAGTTGATAAAAAATGAGGGTTAGTTTGAAGCATTCAAAAGAGGCATATTCTATTTAGAAGCTTTGGCATCCTTTCAAGATTGCTATGCAAGGCCAAGGCTTGAGCAAGGGTCTTGGGTTTCAAGATGAGCAAATATGTGAATGTCGCATGGTGTCGACTATTGAAGGGTGGTGAGGAGATGAAGATCAGGTGAAGAAGTATCGGATGACCACCTCATGAAAGATATAAAATTGAAGGATGCACCTGAACTTGAAGATGGAGGTCGAAAGCTACAATTGATGAGTTGGTGAAATCAACTTGGGAG
>NC_052486.1:6090512-6218851 GCF_009730915.1 Dioscorea cayenensis subsp. rotundata
AGATTTCAAAACTACTTGTTAGTGAGAGATATATAAGAGATCTCAAAATATCTAATAAGATAAGATAAGGAAAAATCTAACTCTTTTTTACTTTTTCAGCCTTTCTTCTTACAACTGGGTTGATCTTCTATCTTTATTTGTTGTTCCTGATCCTATTTTATATATAAGAGCTTGTTAAATACTGGAGGATACGCCGTGCTAATTTTATCGTTGGTGTTGTCGGCGAATTGAACCTTGAGGACAGTGATAACATGCCTCAAGCTATAAATCTTAGTTTTCACCTAATAGTTCAAGCCTCAATATTACAACATTCTCAAGGATAAGTCATGGCTATTGGAGCTGGAAACATTCCTGTTGATGCTGTTGATGTTGTTGATGCTGCCGCTGATTATGATGTTGTTCCAGCTATTGGTGGTTTCACTGTTGCTGCTGCAAATGGTGGTCCTGCCATTTTTGCTGTGCCGCTATTGCCTGCTGTTTCGTATGCCAAACCATTTCCTGATATTTCCAAAATTGAAGTTTTTAATGGAGACAACTTCAAGAGGTGGCAAGAATGAGTTTTCTCTGTTCTAGATATACATGGGGTTGCATATGCTCTTATTAATTCTAAGCCACTTGAGTCACCCCCCAAGCAATTGGAATTATGGGTTCATGCCAATAAGGTTTGTAGACACACAATTATTAGCACTATTTCTAACGAACTGTTTGATGTATATTGTGCCAATAATGAAGCAAAGGAGATATGGGACTCCATGATCACAAAATATACTGCTGAAGATGTTAGTAAACAAAAATTTGTTATTGGAAAATACTATAGATGGGACATGACAGAAGATAAAGACATCAAAGTGCAAATCAATGAGTAACACAAGCTACTAGAAGATCTCAAGTCAGAAAACATTATTTTGCAAGAAGAATTCTGGCCTGCTCATTGAGAAGCTGCCTCATTCATGGAATGACTACAAACAACTACTTAAGCATAAGCACAAGCAACTCTCATTTGTGGACTTGATTATATATATCGTAATTGAAGACACCATTAGGAAGGAGTGAAAAGCTACCAAAGGAAAGGAGGTTACTACTAATGCCAACTTGCTGCAAGACAAGCCAAACAAGCCAAATAAAAGGTATGAAAAGAAACATGATTTCAAGACTAAACCTAAAAACCTCACTTTCAAGAAGAAAGGCAATTGTTTTGTATGTGGCAAACCAGGCCACCATATGCCTCAACGCAGAAAGAGGATGGGGAGAAATGGCAATCCTACTGAACCAAATATAAATTTGGTGGAAGCAGATGACATAATTGTTGCGGTCATATCTCAAGTAAACCTTGTGGCCAATATGAAAGAATGCGTGATAGACTCTGGCGCTACTAGTTGTGCGAACAAAGATGTTTTTGGGTCCTATACCCAAGTTCAAGAAGGGAAACAAACAGTATATCTTGGTGATTCATGAACTGCTTCTGTTCTGGGCAAAGTCAAAATCCTTCTCAAGCTAACATCTGGCAAGACTTTGGCATTGAATGACGTACTTCATATTCTTAACATTCGAAGCAACCTAGTTTCTCTGGGATTGTTAGGAAAAGTGGGGGTGAATGTGTTATTTGAATCTGATAAGGTTGTAATGACCAAAAATAATAATTTTCTGGGAAAGGGCTATTGTAATCATGGTCTCTTTGTAATGCTTATATTAAAAAAATTACAACAACTTGGTTTGATTTCTAGTAGTAATACATGCATGAGTAAATGTGAAATTTGTGCAGAATTTAAGCAAACCAAGAAAACATGTTCACTTGTTTTTAGAGAATCAGAATTGTTGAGTTTAATTCACACAGATGTAGGAGATTTAAAGCAAACTATGACTAGAGGTGGTAAGAATTATTATGTAACTTTTGTTGATGATTTCTCTAGATACTCTAAAGTATATCTACTTAGAAATAAAAATGAAGCTTTTAATATGTTTCTAATATATAAAGTTGAAGTAGAAAATCAGTTATAAGAAAATCAAAACAGTTAGGTCAGATAAAGGTGGTGAGTATATTTTACTTAATGATTATTGTGAAAAGGTAGGTATTTTACATGAGACAACTCCTCCTTACTCATCTGAATCTAATGGTGTGGTTGAAAGGAAAAAGAGGGCCTTAAAAGATATGATGAATTGCATGTTAGTTAGGGCATCTTTAGTGGTTAGACTATCCTTGAGTTTGATGGCCATGCCACCTCATCAACCCATTAAATTTTTACTTATCAAATTATCTCTCATAATAGTTATACTATAAAATAGGATCCACAATCAACCCATCAACTTATTAAACTTTCTCTCATTATTTATACTATAAAATGGGACCCACAATTATTTCATCCATTTTTTCAACTATTAACATTAATATATTTCATTAAAACATAGTTATTTAATAAATTCTTCAAAATTTAAAACAAAATTTAATAACATATTTAAAATTATATTTCAAAATAAATATTTAAAATATAATAAAAATGTTCTATATTATTTTGAGAAAAAAAACAATTAATTTGTGATGTGAATAAATAAAAAATGATTTATCAAGATCATCAAGAAATAAAAAAGCAACTTTTTTAAATTAGAAAATACTAAAAATATTACATAATTAAAGTCATTAATAAAGGTCATAAAAGCATTAATATTCGTTTTCATTCACTCCGAAGTGCCAAATATGCTCTACTAAATCGGATCGAAGTTGATGGTGTACTTCTTGATCGTGTATTTGGGCATTTTTTCTTATGTATTGTTGAAAATCTTGAGTGCACCCTCGACTAGCGAGGAATGGCGATTCACTTTCTTCGTCATCCCAATTTGTGATTGTATCCTTTTCATCTTCAACAATCATGTTATGCAATATTCTGCATGTATACATTATATCTCTCAACTTTTCCCTATGCCAAAAACGAGCAGGGCCATGAACAATTGCCATCTAGATTGAAGCACGGCAAAAGCTCGCTCAACGTCTTTTCTTTCAGCCTCTTGTATCTGTTTGAACTTGATTCTCTTTGGGTCTTCCGGATATGAAAAACTTTTCACAAATGTTGCCCAATTTGGATATATGCCATCAGCAAGATAATATCCTTTTGTGTATGTTGTACCATTAACATTGAACTGAATTGCTGGAGCATGTCCATGATGTATGTCATTGAATAGAGGAGATAGATTGAGCACATTGATATCATTATTAGAACCAGCAACTCCGAAGAATGCATGCCAAATCCATAGGTCTGCTGAAGCAACCGCTTCTAACATAATTGTTGGAACCCCTTGATCCCCTCGAATGAATTGGCCTTCCATGCGAGTGGGCAAGTTTTCCAATGCCAGTGCATGCAATCTATGCTACTAAGCATACGAGGAAAACCGTGTTGCTGAGAATGTAGTTGAAGTAAATGTCTAACATCATCATTATTGGGTCTTCTTAGGTATCTTGCTGCAAAAATTTCAATAATACATCGACAGAATTTAAATAGGCATTCAATTGCAATACATTCAGCAATTCGTATGTAATTGTCATACTAATTAGCCGGTACACCATATGCTAATTGTCGAATAGCAGCAGTACATTTTTGAAGTGGTGAAAGCCCTCGTTTACCAGTTGCATCAACCCTTAATTGAAAATATTCTGAATGATTTGCTAGTGCTTCTACGATTCGCAGAAATAATGCCTTGCGCATTCGAAATCTTCGACGAAATACATTACCAGGATAAACAGGTTCATCGGCGAAGTAGTCATTGAAAAGCTTTTCATGTCTTGCTTCACGATCACGATTCAGATGCCTTCGGCTTCTTCTAAGGCCACTAGTTGATTCATTCTTTTTCCACCTCTCCCATTCTTGAAGCAATACACACATCTTTTTTTCCGAATCATCCATCAACTCATCTACAAAAAATTGCTTGATTTGTTCCAACTGGGAAGGATCCATTATCTAGAATCTTAACAAAGTGATCGTAGTGTACAAAACTTTGAATTTGTTAAGTGGATAAGCATGGAACTTATTCTCATATATATACATATAGCACAATGGCAAGTTTACAACGGCTAGTTTATAACGGCTAGTTTCAAACGGCTACTTTATAACGGTTAGTTTACAACGTCTAGTTTCAAACATGCATTATATTATAAATAAAATTACATTACGATTCCACATCAATTTAAAATTACATTGCCTTTAAAACAAAATTACATTACGATTCCACATCAATTTAAAATTACATTGCATTAAAAACAAAATTACATTACATGACTAGAATTTAAAATTACATAATATTAAAATTACATTGCATTAAACATAAAACAAATAAAACTTAAATATTATATTTTGATTTTATAACATTACACATAAGACGATTCTCGAGTTGTTCAGCATTCATGTGGCTAGTATCCATGGTCAAAATTTGATGATCAGCAACCATTTCAAAAGACTTTTTCAAACTTCTCACTTCTGCTAATTTTTCATTCCTCCATTCTTGTAATTCTGCCCACCTTGCTTTCATTTGTTCGTCTATATTTGATTTTTCAACCACATTTGACTTCCCTTTTCTCTTTGCCTTTGTTGCTTTTTGGCCAATAAGACGGACCTCGACCTCACTGTCATCTACATCAATGCTTGTATCCGCATGGGATGATGATGTATATGCACCACTTTCATTGATCTTTAATTTCTTTGAAGACCTAGCAAGAGGAGTATTTGGTTTCCATTTTGGATCATCTTTCAACATGACCCAAACATGCTTATGGATGAAATGCTTTTTACGATTCTGATAATATAGAGTACGAGCATGTTCCTTCAATTGATCGTCACTCCATCCACTATGATGCTCACCTAATAATCTGTTGTATATTTGGTTAAATTTATTAATAAGTGAAATTATCCAAAACCAATGTTGCTTACAGCTAGTTGTTTTTCTCCTTGGACCAGATTGCCGATTTTCATTGAAATAGTCAGTCACTCTTTTCCAAAATGTTCTATCATTCTGGGAAGTACCCACAACACTATTAGTTGAAATTGTAAGCCATGCACTCACGAGCATTTTATCATCTTCCATGCTCCACGGTTGTTGTTTTTCAACTTGATCTTCATGTTGGTCTTCATTCAGAATGATATTCTCAATCCTTGGTTGTGTGAAAAAAGGGGGAAATTGAGAGTCAGAAAATGAACCTGTTTCAGTTGTATTTTGTTGATCGGCATGAGAATTTTTATCCAAATTTTCGGGGTCGCTTGAAGGAATCTGAAAGCCACTTGTTTCAATGTTGATTTGTTGACTTGTCATACCCATGCTTGGATTGAAGAAACCAGGTCCAGAAAACATAGGATATCCATATGGAAAATTTGGCTGATTTGGGCATTTGGATAAAAATGGGGAAAATTTTGCGAGGTGGGATAATTTTGTGAGTTTTGAGGATAATTTTGAAAATTTTGCATATTTGGTGGGAAGAAAGAATATGAAAAATTTTGAAAATTATTTGGAAAATTCGGAGCTTGGGAAGATAGAGGAGTATTTTTATCCATAATATAATTGAAAATTCAAAAATGAAGAAGTGGAGAAGAATGTAAGTTTTGTTTGAGTATGTGGTCGTATTTATAAAATAAAATAAAATAAAAATTTAAGAATTAAAAATTTAAAAAATAAAAATAAAAAGAGCTGTTGCATCATCTAAACGGTTGAATTTTAAAAGTAATAAAAAGTATTAAAAGATAGCATCAAACAACCGTTTGGTTGATTAAAATAATAAAAATTAAAAATAATGTGGGTCCACCGTTAAGCGCTCAGTGGCCGCTGAGCTCTCATAATGAGGGCTTCTATGATTGAGCGCTCAATGAGCGCATGAAGCCCCCCATTAAAGATGTCCTTATTTCTAATGCACAAGATAACCTTTCGGCTGAAGCTATACTTTCAGCATGTCACTTGCAAAATAGAATCCCCTATAAAAAAACTAGTAAGACACCTTATGAGTTATGGAAAAGATATCCTCCTAATCTAAATTATTTGAAAGTGTGGGAGTGTCTTACCAAAGTTATGCTACTTGATCCTAAAAAAAGGAAGATAGGTTCAAAAACATCTGATTGTTTATTCATTGGTTATGCTGAACATAGTGCTGCATATAGATTTCTAGTACTTTAAAAGTGATGTTCTAGATTGCAACACTATAATTGAGACCAAGAATGCTGAATTTTTTGAACATATTTTTCCTTTGAAACGTGATACTATTTCTCATGCACCTTTTTGTAGAAATGACAATGAAATTGAGGATTTGAGAAGGAGTAAAAGACCAAGAAAAGTAAATACTTTTGGAAATGATTTTTATACCTATCTTGTTAATAATGAACCTTAAACTTATTTTGATGCCATTTCATCTAAAGAGGCCCTCTTTTGGAAAGAAGCTATTAAAACTGAAATTGATTCTATTGCTCAAAATAAAACTTGGATTTTAGTTGATTTACCTCATTGAGCTAAACCTGTTGGTTGCAAATGGATTTTCAAGAAAAAGTTTAAACCTGACGGTTCTATTGAAAAATATAAAGCTTGATTGGTTGCAAAAGGGTTTTCTTAAAAGCAGAATGTTGATTTTTTCGATACCTTTGCGCTAGTGGCTAGAATTTCTTCTATTCAAGTTTTAATTGCCTTAGCTTCAATTCATAAGCTTTTTATTCACCAAATGGATGTTAAAACAGTGTTTTTAAATAGTGATTAAGAAGAAGAAATTTATATGGAATAACTTGAGGGATGTGTGATTCTTGGTCTTGAAAATAAAGTGTGTAAACTTCTCAAATCATTATATGGCTTAAAACAAGCACCAAAATAGTGGCATGAGAAATTTGATCAAGTTTTATTAAATGATGGTTATACTTCTCTTGAAGGAGATACAGGTGTCTACACAAAACTTGATGGTAGTGATTGTGTGATTATATGCTTATATGTAGATGACACGCTTATCTTTAGTACTAGTCTTGAGCTAGCACATAAAGCAAAAAGGTTTTCTAGCTTCTAAATTTGATATGAAGGATATGAGTGAAGCTAATGTGATTTTAGGTGTTAAAAGCATAAGGAAAGATGATGGAATAATGCTATCACAAGAACATTATGTTGAGAAACTTCTTAAGTTTGGACATTATGATGTCACACTAGTGAGTACTCCTTATGATGCTAACACTCAACTAAAGAAAAATAAAAATGATCCTATCGTTCAATCTGACTATGCTAAGATCATAGGGAGTCTGATGCATTTGATGAATTTTTCTAGAAATGACATAGCTTATGCTCTGTATATATAGATTGAGCGGATACACACATAACCCTAATCATGAACATTGGACTAGCTTAGCTAGACTAATGAGATATTTGAGATGTACTATGAGCTATGGTATTCTATATAGTGGATTTCCTGTTGTATTAGAAGGATACAGTGATGCTAGCTAGATTTCAGATACAGATAAAACTAAATCCACTAGTGGTTATGTGTTCACTCTTGGTCGAAGAGCAATTTCTTGGAAATCAACCAAACAAACAATAATTGCTAAATTAACAATGGAATTTGAATTCATTGCTTTAGAGTTGGTTGGAAATGAAGCTGAGTGGTTGAAAAACCTCTTAGCAAGTATTCCTTTGGGTATAAGACCCACATCTCCTGTGTCTATGCATTGTGATTGCCAAGCGGCAATAGCCATTGCAAAAAATAAGACATTCAATGGGAATATTAAGATTTTATATTTTTGGTAATAGTTGGCCTATATGGGCTCTTTATGGGCTTAGGGGTCTAACACCAAAAAGTCTCAAGACTTAGTAGCTCAACCCCTATACCTATATATAAACCCATTACACTTTTATCACACAACTGATGTGGTAATATATTTCCAACACCCTCTCTCTAGTTCAACTGGGTCATTTTTTTTCCTAGTTTGAATTTGCTCAGATTTGTACACCAGAGATTTTTTTACCAGGACTTGTACACTACTTTGTGTTTCAGAGGTCCTACACACATGACTTGTACACTACTTGTGTCTCAGAGGGCCTACTCACATAGACTTGTACACCACTTGCATCTCAGAGGCCTTTTTTTCTTAATATATATATTGGGCTCCACTATATTGCTCTGATACAATGTTAATAATTTATATTTTTGACACTAGTGGGCTCTATATGAGCTTTATATGGCCTTAGGTGTCTTACACCAAAAAGTCTCAAGACTTAGTGGCTCAACCCCTATACCTATATATAAACCAATTACACTTCTATCACACAACCGATGTGGTACTATATTTCCAACAGAAAAAACAGGCATATTCAGTTGTGACATGATATTGTGAAGCGTCTGCTAAGAGAAATTACATCCATTAACTATGTGAAGTCGGAAGTAAATTTGGCCGATCCTCTGACTAAACCTTTTGGAAGGAAACTAATACATGAAACATCAAAGGGAATGGGACTAAAGCAAATTTGAGATATCAACAATGATGGTAACCCAACCTATGTGATTAGAGATACCATGAATTAGGTTCATATGGGTAATAACAAGTCATTAGTTGATTTGTTGGGCACTATATATATGCATGTCCCTCCTATGGTGTAAATAGTGCAAATTGCAATGAAAGTGAGTTTGAGTTAAACTCGTAATCAAATTCCATATCTTTTATAAGTGGTGTATTAAACTGCAGTATACACTTGATGGAATGACCTATATGAGTGTGGAGTGGGGCCGTTCCTATGAGATTATGCCAAATTCTCTAGAGCACTCATGAATATCCAGGCGCGCGCATGGTCTATTAGCGCACAACAGCGTAGAACAATAGAATTGCTAACGTATAATGTGATTGATGAGAACTTTAGTTTACAAAAGAGTTCTTGGTTCATAGAAGCTTCACGCTTCACCACTTCTTTTATAAATTAAATCTCATTTCTTTCTAATTTTGCTTCATAGTCTAAAGACACTAGAATTGATGCATTATACAAAATAAGAAAGACCAAGCAGTGACCTTTATCGTCCTTTTGAAATGTGGGGGCTATTGTAAGGGATGATGATATTTCAAAAAGGAACTAGTCCAATATGGACTTAGTAAAACTATTTTCCTCCATTACTTATGTACCCCTATTATCACTCTGACAACCTGATTTTGTGAATGTGGGTTTTTAAGATTTCAAAACTACCCGTTAGTGAGATATATATAAGAGATGTCAAAATATCTAAGAAGATTAGATAAGGAAAAATCTAACTCTCTTTTACCTTTTTAGCCTTTCTTCTTACAGCTGGGTTGATCTTCTATCTTTATCAGTTGTTCCTAATCCTATTTTATATAGAAGAGCTTGTTGAATCCTAGAGGATACGCCGTGCTAATTTTATCGTTGGTGTTGTCGGCGAATTAACCTTGAGGACAGTGATTACACGCCTCAAGCTATAAATTTTAGTTTTCACCTAATAGTTCACGTCTCAATATTACAACAGGTTCTAGGAGGATATGTGCCTTCCCATGCGCTTTAACTGAGAACATAAAAGTCCAGGACAATCTCAGGTAGTTAGACTCATCCAACTTTATTGTGGCCCCAAAAGAGAATGGGTTCCCATGACCTTTCAACTCTCCTAAGTTCTCATTGACATCTGAAGTTGGAGGACCTATAGTAGACGAAGAAGGCTCCATCCCCGGATTCAATGCCCTTACAGAGTAGAAATAGTCTTGGAAGCCAGTTAAATCATTTCACATACCTTTGGCGATGATTGCCAAGACTCAATCAGATTCACGTAGGCTAATCAAGGTACTAATAGAGCTTAATCTAATAGTAATAGCGTTGTATCCCCAACACAGCTCAATTTGATCCAGATTTAGATCCGACAACACAAAGAATAGCCAGATCTAGGTCAACAACGCCTTTGATGCAAAAGGAAGACCAATCCGGGATTGACAAGCTTCTACAATGCGGCGTGAAGCTTAATTAGGGCTCGCAACACTTAAGATATCTTGCAGTGTTGCCTCTATCTTCTTTGTTAGAACTTGAGCATTGGAGATCTAATAGACTAAAATGTAAATAAACCAAGAAAAAAAATAGGAAAAAGAAAAAAGAAGAGAGAAAAAAAGGTAAAAGTGTTAGAGTGGTTGGCATGCATGTCAACCACCTTACCTTTCTTGCTTGTGGCATGCTTCATCCCTATGTTCTTATCTTCTCTTCTCCACGTCTTTTTTGGAGACGCTTGGTTTAAGATATAAAAAAGTGTGGTTTAAAGGAATCTGTTTTGTAGGTTAAGGTACTAGTAAAATTATAATAGAATTGATATTTATACCCTTAAATGATTATGTTTGTTTAGTATTAATTTTGTGGCTAAACAGTAAATGGCAATCACGCCCTTCTTTCAAAATATTAAAAAATAATCTGATAAAATGCATGGAATATAAATTATACAACGTGAAAATGGTGATGGCGGTGATGATGGAGATTAGAAAAGTTTATTATGATATAATGATGGAAAACTAGATTAAGAATGAACGTTGTTTATATGTTGTGAGGAAAAGAGAGAAGTAAGAAGAAGAAAAAACAAAGCAAATATGGAAGAAGATGATGCTCCATTCTCATGGATTTATGCATTATTTGAAATTTTTTGCAGGACTATAACATAATAATAATTAATATGGTAAAATGGGCACAACTTCTCCATTTGACACCGAAATTGAGTGATTTTTGAAATGTTGGATTCTTTATTAAGAGAATAACATGACAAACTCGCTTGAGCATATGGAGTTAAGAACATTTTCATGTTTGCTATGAAACCCAAATGTTGGAAGACTTCTATTTTTGGGAAATTTAATTAGAGAGATTTCAGGCTATTCCTGATTTTGTGATCATATTTTGGGAGATGATTATTTTCTTCCTTTCTTGTAGAGATGATTATTTTCTTCCTTTCTTGTAGATTATTCTTTCCTTACTTGTAGAGTTGCTAGTTGTATTTTTATCCCTATATATAGGGTGTATTGCCAAAGGAAAAATGTAGAAATTTTTTTTCCTAAAAACTTTTATGGTACCAGAGCCCAGTTCTTCTACTAGTAGAAAACAAAAACCTTACTTTCCAAAACAGCCTATCCGCTGTTTGTCTGTCTGTCGTTCGTATAATGTAGTGCTTACCAGTTTGTTGTAGTCTTTGAACTATTCGTGCCTGCAATTGAAATAATGAGTTCTATGAAGGAAACACCTTCAAAGGAGATGTCTTCATCGACCACCATCGAATCTGTCCAACCATTGATGGTGTCGCAATTATTTGTAGAAGGTTCTTTGTCATCGTTACAAATTACTAACCACAAACCAGATGGTAAAAATTTTCTGCAATGGTCTCTCTCGGTTCTCTTGGTGATTTGTGGACAAGGAAAGATTGGGCATCTCAATGGAAAGATGCAACGGCTAGAAGCCAAAGATCTGTTATATGCGAAATGGGAGCTTACCAACTCAATCATCATGGCATGGCTAATCAATTCAATAGAAGCGCAAATAAGTCGCACGTACCTGTTTCTACATACTGCAAAAGCATTTTGGGATGTTGTCAATAGAAATTATGTTGATCTTGAATGCATCTCAAGTTTTTGAGATCAAGAATAAACTAAAGGAGTTATGGAGGTAATAGAGTACCACAATGAATTGCAGATTGTTTGGCAAGAATTGTATCTACCCATACGAAGCCGGTTGGGGAGACCTTGATGGAAGTCTAACTTATAGAAGACACTTGGAGAAAGAATGCTTATACGACTTCCTCACGGGTCTGAACCTAGACCTTGATAAAGTGAGAGGTAGGATCCTTGGTCGCAAACCTTTACCACCTATAGATGAAGCTTTTGCAGAAGTCTGTAAAGAAGCTAGCAGAAAACGAGCCATGCTTGGTGAAAAGAAAGATGTTGCTCCTATAACCGTGAGTGGTGATCGACCCATTGAGACTTCAACCCTTGCTTGCAGAAGTGCTCCAGATCGATCTAATGGAGATCAAAGAAAGGGAGGACGACCATGGTGTAATCACTGCAATAGAAATGGTCACACCGGTGATACTTGTTGGGATATTCATGGTAAACCAACTAATTGGAAGCCAAAGGGAGTCAGAGAGACAAACCAAGCAAAGGTTTTCAAAGCTTCTGTAGAAGGGAAGATGGAGGAGAATTGAGAGAATGATGGAGTATTTCTGAACAAGTTCCCCATCGAACAACTCCAGAATCTCTTAAACCAACCAAAAGGGAGTAATTCAAATGTTGTAGGAAACAGTTCTGCTGGAGCAAGTAGTAACTTTGCTCAAAAAGGTACTTTTTTCATGTTAAAAATTCGATTCCCTGGATGCTCAACTCAGGAGCATCGGATCATATGATAGGTAATCAATCCATCTTCCTTTCCTACACTCTATGTCATGGAAATTTTAAAGTTAAGGTGGTTGATGGAAGCTATTCTTTTGTTGTTGGAAGGAGTCAATTAGTCTTTCAAATTCTATCACAATTCATTTAGTTTTGCTCGTTCCAAAGCTAACCTGGAATCTAATTTCTATTAGTAAGTTGACCCATGAATTGAATTGCATTGCTGATTTTTCTCCTACATGTTGTAAAATTCAGTAATTGGAATTGGGGAAGATGTTTGGCAGTGCTAGGGAGGTAGGCGGACTCTACTATTTTGAAGATGATGAATGCGTGAATAAACAAGCTTCTGTGGCTGAAAGTGAGCTTTTTTCGTCTCTAAATCTGATGTAATATTGATGTAGCATCTCAGGTTAGGACACCCAAATTTCCATTACCTCAAACGTTTGTTACCACAGCTTTTCATGAATAAAAATCCAAATTCATGTCTGTGAAGCGTGTCAATTTGCCAAACACACGTTCTAACTTCCCAAACCTACCATATACAAAATCTGAATTTTTTTTCTCTCGTTCACAGTGACATATGGAGACCTTCTCGTGTCAAAATATTTCAGGAATGCAATGGTTTATTACGTTTATTGATGATCACACTAGAGTTTGTTGGATTTATCTCCTTATAGACAAATCCCATGCTGGAAAAACCTTCAAAATTTTCCACTCAATGATAAAAATCAATTCAATACCTTTATACAAGTCTTCGAAACTGATAATGACAAGGAATATTTCAACTCAATTCTTGGTGATTACCTTGAGACTAATGGCATAATCCATCAAAGTTCATGTCCCGACACACCACAACAAAATGGTGTTACCGAACGGAAAAATCACCATCTTTTTGAAGTTGCTAAAGCCCTAAGGTTTGCTGTGAATGTTCCTAAATATCTATGGGACAAAGCTGTACTAATAGCTGCTTACCTCATAAACCGCATGCCGTAATAAATCCTCAATTATGTCACTCCAATGTCAATCCTTCTTCAGATCTACCCAACCTTTCGATCCGTGTCATCTATCCCACTAAAGGTCTTTGGTTGTACTTCATTTGTCAATGTTCAACCACAATATTGCTCTAAGTATGATCCAAAATCAATCAAATGTGTATTCATTGGATATTCACCAAGTCAACGCGGATATAAGTGTCACTCCCCTACTCTTCGTCGTGTTTTCGTGTCCATGGATGTTTCTTTCATTGAGTCACAACCTTTTTTTTAGCCTATTTATCTTTAGGGGGAGATGTTGATGGAAAATAAATTGACTTGGGATGAACCTTTTTTTTTAATCCATACCAACCTTCCATATTTTCTTCACCTATTATTGGCACACAACTGCAGTCTTTGCCACAAGAGCAGAAATCAGATTTAGAGATAGGAGGAGTTAATTGTAAGTCACCTAAGTTACTTGTTTACTTCTGAAGGAAATTAAATCAGAAAAGTAGTGAAGCCAACACTCTACATTACCATGAATCAGACTTGAATCTCAGTACTGAACACAAATCTGAAGTAGAAAAAAGTGAAGGACAACTTAATAATTCAGTTCAACCAACTAATGATGGTCTAGATCTTCCTATTGCCTTGAGAAAAGGAATCAGATCTTGTACTCAACATCCCATAGCTAGATTTGTATCTTATGACAAACTGTCTTCAAGTTTCCAGGTTTTTTCCACTCGATTAACCAAGACGGAGGTTCCGGAGAGCATTGAAGAAGCTTTCGCTAATCCGAAATGGAAGATGGCAGTTCAAGAAGAAATAAATGCTTTGGAAAGGAATGGAACTTGGGAGATGGTTGAATTACCAAAAGGAAAGAAAACAGTAGGTTGCAAGTGGGTCTTCACCATCAAATTCAATGTTGATGGAAGTATAAGTCGGTGCAAAGCTAGGCTTGTTGCAAAAGGTTTACTCAAACCTATGGAGTGGATTATCAAGAGACATTCGCTCCTGTGGCGAAGTTAAATACTGTTAGAGTCCTTTCTTTAGCATCTAACCTCGATTGGCCACTGCAACAATTAGATGTTAAAAATGCATTTTTAAATATTAACCTGCATGAAGAAGTCTATATGAATTTACCACTTGGTTTTGGAAATGGAAATAGTCTCTCTATGGATTGAAGCAGTCTTCCAGAGAGTGCTTTGATAAATTCAAATGTGCTATCAAGAGGAAAGGATTCACACAGGCTCAATTAGACCATACTCTATTCTACAAATACTCTAAAGATGGCAAGATAACCATTCTTATAGTGTACGTAGATGATATTATTGTTACCGGAGATGATCTAGTGGAACTAGAAGCTTTGAAGAGGTATCTTGCAGCTGAATTTGAGCTAAAGGATCTTGGTGCTCTACGGTATTTCCTTGGCATGGAAGTGGCTAGAAGTAAGGTAGGAATTTCTATCTCACAAAGGAAATATATCCTTGGTTTACTCACAGATTAGGGATGTTACGTTATAAACCTAGTGGGACAACTATGGAACTAAACACGAAGGTAAGTGTTGAAGAAGGAAAGGAGGTAGACCAAGAACAGTATCAAAAGCTGGTGGGAAGGTTAATTTATTTGTCATATACACGATCTGACATTGCATTTGCCGTGAGTATGATTAGTCAATTTATGCACTCACCAAAGGAGAAACGTCTTGAAGCAGTTTATAGGGTCTTGAGATATTTAAAAGGAACATCAGGCAAAGGACTTTTTTTCAAGAACAATGATTCAAGGATGGTGGAACTTTATACGAATGCAGATTGGGCAGGTTCTTCAGTTGACAGAAGAAGGTCTATTTCAGGTTATTGTTCATATGTCTGGGGTAATCTAGTGATTTGGAGAAGCAAGAAGCAATCAGTTGTTTCTCGGAGTAGTGCTAAGCTCCGTGCTTTAGCTCAGGGAATATGTGGAGGTATATGGTTGGAAAGGATACTTACAATGCTAAAGATGATCAATAACTATCCTATGAAAGTGTATTGTAATAACAAAGCTGCAATAAATATTGCTCAAAATCTTATCCACCATGACAGAACAAAACAAGTGGAGATAGATCGCCACTTCATCATGGAGAAAATAGACGAGGGAAGAGTCTACATGACATATGTACCCACTAAAGAACAAACAGCTAATTTACTTACCAAGGGTCTACATAAACCTTCATTTAATGGTCTACTTGGCAAGCTGGGCATGATAAACATATATGCTCGAACCTGAGGGGGAGAGTTGGAAGATTTCTATTTTTGGGAGATTTAATTATAGTGATTTCAGGCTATTCCTGATTTTCTGATCATATTTTGGGAGATGATTATTTTCTTCCTTTCTTGTAGATTCTTCTCTCCTTACTTGTAGAGTTACTTGTTGTATTTTTATCCCTATATATACAGGTGCATTGTCAAAGGGAAAATGCAGAAAATTTTCTTCCTAAAAACTTTTACCAAAAATACTAATGCATTATAGCAATGTAAGTTTTATTGCCTTGGGGCTTTATACTTCATTATATGATAGGTTTGAGATCCACATGAATGATTAAGAGGTCCTAGCCAGAGATAAGCATTAGAAGCACTTTGATGAGTGGATGACGTATGATTTATGGTGTTGGTCTTGTCAACATTGATGCAGTTTTATTCTGAGAGTTCATAAAAGAATAGTTTGAAAGATATAATAGTAGCCTTTGCTTGTGGCAGAGCTACTTCTAATTGATTTGAATAGAATTTTTACTTTCTTGTTTTTGAGTTTCATTTTATTCTTGAATACTTACTTGACAATGAAGTTGCGTGCTTATGATGTGTAATTTGATAGATGCTCAATGCCGTTTCTGCACCTTTTTTAATAGGAACCCAGCTGCGTCATAGACTTAGTGAGACAGATTTAGATAAGTCTTTGAGACTGCACTCTATTTTGTGCTTAGAATAAGACTTCCGAAAATATGAAAAGAAAAGCTTTTCCAAAAACCCAACTATACCCTTTTGGGAAGTGATTCCGAGTGCTTTTGCCTTTGGGGCAATCTATGTCCATATGCTAAAGGATTTGCTCATAGGATAGAGCTTTAGACAAGCTTGAGCACTAGCAACTAGCTCTTTTAGGAACACTAGAGCTAAGAGGACATGACCAAAGATATTGAGATAAGGCACATGTGTTAAAAATGAAGATAAATCTAGTTCCCCATGTGTTCAAACAAAATAAAAAATTCACTCATGCTAATGGTTGGTAGCCATTAATTTTGACCTTGAAGCCATTAATGGTTGGTAGCCATTATCCTCACCCTTGTGTGTAATTAGAGCCACCCATGTGTTGTTTTTTTCCAAAATCTTTGCCCATAAAAGGGGAAGATCTTCGGATGTTGAAGTATGCCTAAGTTCATAGGTGTTCTTATGAACAAGCAGGAGAAAAATCAAAAGAGTGAGTGTGATAGTTTTTGAGCAAAAATATTGTAAAATCTTTTGAGTATTCTTAGAAGGTGACACACAAAAGAGTGTGTGAGGTATAATTTTTGTTACTCTTGAATAATTCTTCATAGTGAGTACTGTAGTGATAGCATTAAATATGACGTAGTCCATTTAAGGGTGAACCTGTATAAATTCTGGTGTCTTGTTTCTTCTTTACTCTACTCTCTTATTTTATTTTATATCATTCTTGTTAAGTGAAATTTAGGTCACACAACCGTACAAATTCCTAATAATATGAGATCTAGTTATGCTAAGGATTTTGTTATTGAAATCTTTTGTTTGATTGATTGATGTTTTATAGGCTTTTAATTTACAAGTTTTATTGCAGGAAGTTTTTCCTCTGCTTGAGTAATAATCTTTTATGTATGATACATAGTGATATTGACTATGATGTTAGTGAGGATTTTGAATACTAGTATACGACCTATGTTTTGTCTGAAAATCTTGTGGTGATACTGAGCATTTGGCTCACACTCCCTAATCTATTGTCAAAGGAATTAGTTGTCCATTTAAAGTTAGCATATTTTATGCAACATATAAAGTCAGTGGAATATTTGTAAATATTTTACTCTTCTGATTAGGATATATTAGCTGTTTTAGATGCTAAAGATTTGTAATTTAACTGTATTCTAGGGCTAAAAATCTGCTTGTATTCTTGCTATATAATGACAATTTTCCACCAAGAGAAAACACACTTTTTCTTTAAAATATCTAAGTTTGTCATCGTTTCAGAGATACAATTCTGATTTGTCCGCTCCAATTGTCCATTACATCCTAGTTTAGTTCCTTGTTCCTATTTATTCTTGATCAAGTTCTCTCAACCTCATGTCTTTAGACAAGTATGATGCTTTCTTGGTTCGCTTTAATGGCAAAAACTACTCAGCTTGGGCATTCCACTTCCAGATTTTTGTCAAAGGGAAGGATTTATGGGGCTATGTTGATGGCATCAATCTTGCTCCGGACAAAAACAAAGACAAGATTGAGCGTGCCAAGTGGGAGGTCAAGCTCAAATCATAGCGTGAATTCTAGGATCTGTCAAATCCAACATTGTCTTGAATCTTCGGCCTCCCAAGTCTTAAGCCGAAATGTGGACTCATCCCAAGAAACTTTATAGTCGACATAACACTGCTTGTTTATTCCAACTAGAACATGAGTTAGCTACTCTTTAGCAGGGTAGTCTCTCAATCTCTTATTTTTACTCTTGTTTCATGAATCTTTGGGCTAAATATACTAATATTGTTTATGCTCCCGTACCTACAAAAGGTCTCAAATCTATTCAAGCAGTCCATGAAATTATTGCAAAAAGGATGGTCATATTATCAAGGAATGTCCTACTCGATCTCCTTAGAAATTTGAGACATCATATACAACTTTAAGTGGGCCTTCAAATACTGGCGGTTCTGTGAATGCAGCAGTGACACAAAATGCTCGAACTCCTATTCATCCGGTGACCCCTGAAATGATTCAGTGAATGATCATTTTTGCATTCACCACTTTAGGACTCTTGAGTAAACCTTTTCCTACATCACCTACTTGGTATTTTGATTTTGAATCTTCTAATCATATGACAAATAATGCTCATTTTTTTACTAATACAAACAAATATTCTGGAAATCTTAAGATTCACACTGCTGATGGAAACCATTTACTTTTTACAGCCACTGGTGATATTTCTTCCTCTCTAACTAATGTCTGTATCTCTTGACCTTACTACTAATCTTATTTGTCGGTCAATTGGTCGATAATAATTGCAATGTCGCATTTTCTAAGCCTGGTTGTGTTGTTTAGGATCAGCAATCAGGGAGGATGATTGTAAGGGGGCCTAAAGTTGGACGTTTTTTCCTATCCAATTTCCTTCTTCACGTCTCTAATTGCTCCTTGTCACTTGCAATTCTGCTTATATTAATTACCGAGCATGGCATAAAACGTCTCGGACATCCAAACAATATTGTTCTTTCTGATTTGCTAAAATCTAGTTTATTTAGGAATAAAAGGTCACCTTCTCATACTGTTATTCAATTTGATTGGAATGCCTGTAAACTTGGCCAAAGCAAAAGTTTTCCATTTCTCACTCATACACCAAACGAACTTTAGCTGTTTGATTTGATCTGATGTGTGGGGTATGTCACCAGTTACTTCTCATGCTAATTACAAGTACTTTGTTATTTTTATTGACGACTATAGTCGTTTCACATGGATTTAGTTCTTGCATTCTAAAAATGAAGTATTTTCAGTTTTCAAGCTTTTTCATGCAGATATTCAGACTCGGTTTTTTGCGAAGATTAAAATTCTTTGCTCAGACAATGGGGGTGAATATGTCTCATTTGTTTCAAGAATTTTTGTAAGCTAATGGCATAATCCCTCAAAGGCCTTGTTCTTCAACTCTTCAACAAAATGGGATGGATGAAAGAAAGAACCGTCATCTTCTCGATGTTGTTCGTACCCTTTTATTTAAGTCATTTGTGCCCTCCAAATTCTGGTGTGAAGATCTCTCCACTGCAGTACACCTTATTAATAGATTACCCTTTCATTCATTAAACCATGTCTCTCTCACTCGATTATTTGGTCATACTCCAAATTATTCTAACCTCCGTTCATTTAATTGTAGTGCTATTCTCATCTTTCACAAAATGAATGCCACAAAACTTATGACTCAATCAGTCAAGTGTGCTTTTTCTAGGATACTCTACACACCAAAATGGTTTTGTTATGATCCTAATCTATGTTGTATTTGGGTTTTTAGAAATATGGTATTTCTGGAAAGTTAGTATTTCTTTTTCCACATACCAAGATCGCCTTTCTCCTTCATGTTCTATTGTTCCCTTGTTTGCTAACTCTTCTATAGCTTCCTTATCTCCTAAACTACTCTTGGTGTATCATAGGCGCACCCCAGCCATGTCAAATCAAACTACCACACCTCCAGAGCCCCCTTAAGTTGATATCCTTGTTGTTGATCCCTTTCCAGCAATTGCACCTGCCACTCATAAACGTAGTACTCAATTTAGTCAATCCCATACAGGTATGATTTTTCTAATCTTGTATCCTTGACAACCACCTTGTTCTCTATTTCTATTCCCTCATGTTAAAAATAGGCAATGGAGGATGAGTCTTGGTAGAAAGTTATTGAAATAGGACTTTTTACACTTGAAGAAAACCAAACTTGGGATGTTGTAGCACATTCCCCATCTGTGAAACCTCTGGGCAGCGAGTTTGTATTTTCTATTAAACTTCGTTCTGTTGGATTCACTGAGCGTTATAAAGCTCGACCAGTGATGCTTGGGAACAAGCAAGAATATGGGCTAGACTATGATGAGACTTTCGCACCGGTAGCTAAGATGACCACTGTGGAAACCATATTAGCCCTTGCTGCATCTCAATCATGGCTTTTACTTTAAATGGACGCCAAGAACATATTCTAACATGGTGATCCAAAGGAAGAAGTTTACATAAAACTTCTCTTTGGTATGCCCACTTTTTCACCTAATGATGTTTGCAAACTAAAATGATTTTAATATGGTTTCAAAAGTTTCAATCCATTCTTCGTGGCTTTTTTATACAAAGCCGAGATGACTCCTCTTTGTTTCTTCAAAGGACATCTAAGGGTATAGTTGTACTCCTTGTTTACGTTGACGATATTGTTATCATTGGTTTTGATATGCAAGCCATCACTCAGCTTCAGAAATTGATATATTTTACTTTTCACATGAAAGACCTTAGTCAACTCACTTCTTGGGTTTAGAAGTACATCATCGAGCTTAAGGCATCTTCTTGAATCAGCACAAATATATTTAAGATTTGGTGAAGTTAGCAGGACTCACAGGTAATAAGTCTTTTGAAACTCGAATGGAAGTTAATGTGAAATATTGATGAGACGAAGGAGAGCTTCTTGAGGATCCTATTTTAGATTGGAAGCTGGTTGGTACTCTTATCTATCTAATCATCACTCGATCGGAAATCTCTTATGCTATACAGTAAGCAAATCATTCAATCCCCTCGGCATC
Organism: Dioscorea cayenensis subsp. rotundata; assembly: GCF_009730915.1. Lineage (NCBI taxonomy): Eukaryota > Viridiplantae > Streptophyta > Magnoliopsida > Dioscoreales > Dioscoreaceae > Dioscorea > Dioscorea cayenensis. The sequence goes on from NC_052486.1 coordinate 6,111,314, forward strand.
TTCACTTATCTACAGTCAAGAGCATCATCCAATACATCTTTGGCACTCCTAATTGTGCCTTATTCTTCTGTACTGGTTTATCACTCAAGCTTCATGCCTACAGTGATGCAGATTGGGCTTGCTGCCAGATACTGGAAATTCTACTATCAAGTGGTGTATGTTTCATGGTATGCTCTTATATCATGGAAATGCAAAATGTAGAATTATGTCTTTTAAGTCATCCACTAAGGCAAAGTATGCACCATGTCTGTTGCCTGTTATGAGATTATTTGGTTGCGTGGTCTCCTCACAAAACTTGGTTTCTCCCAAATCCTACCAACTCCATTACATGCTGACAACACTAGTGACATCCAAATTGCTGCCAACCATGTCTACCATGAACGTATGAAACACATTGAGGTTGACTGCTACTCCATTAGAGTTTGCAGTTATCTTCACCAAATCCATAACACGCCAATGCCATAATTTTCTTCTTGGCAAATTGATTCTTGTCGATTTACCAACATCAATTTGAGGGGGGATGTCAAAGGTATTAGTTGTCCATTTAAAGTTAGCAGATTTTATGCAGCATATAAAGCTTGCAGAATATATGTAAATATTTTACTTTCCTGTTTAGGATATACTAGCTATTTTAAAGGCTAAGGATATATAATTTAGCTGTATATTAGGGCTAAAATTAGCTTGTATTCTTGTTATATAATGACAATTCTTCACCAAGAGGAAACACACTTTTTCTCATTGAGTGTTACGACATGTGTACTGTGTGTCCATAGAAGGCTTTGATCTTTAGTAGAGTTGTATGCGGTTGTTTTCGATTTGTATAACTACCAACTAAATGTAATAAGACAAGGTTGTAATAGTTTGAATTTCAGTTTTTAATATATATATATATATTGGCCTTTTATGTAAACTTGCTAGCATGTAGTAGAGTTGCCCTTGGATTTTGGAGTTGCTCATGGATGGCTGTGACATTGTTAAAGGGAAATCTAAGTATTAACACCAAGAACCAGGTGCGGATTGAGTGGTATGGCTTTTTTTTTTTTTGGGCAAAAGAGCTTGAAGCTGAAGAAAAAGAAAAACAAGCATCCAAAAATCATCAAAAGAAGAGATTATGACTAGCACAAAGCTCTTCAATCCAGTTTGGTCTATCTAGTCCTTTGAAAAAGAGTGACAGATGCGGATTGAGTCTTCCATAAGTAGCTAACTCGTCGGCTATGGTATTTTCCTCCCTTGGAATTGTAGTAACAGAGATGTCAGGGAAGGCATTCAGCAGTTGTTTTAGCTTCTTAATCAGGTCACTAAATCTCCAAGATATGCGGGTGAAAATTTTTGCAAAGCTGAGAGACCCCTGCGCAATCACAACAAACTTTGATTGGTTGCCAGTTGTAATCCATGCAAAGTTGTAGGGCTTGACAAATAGCATCAATCTCGGCATTTAAAGGATTTGAGTGAGTAGTCCCCAAGGATTCTGCAAGAAGGATTAAACCTGGATTAGCAATGATTAGGAAACCCAGACCAGAAGTTTTTTGAGAGCTCATCCTAAGAAGCATCTATAAAAATTAATATTGATTTAGAATACTGAGAGGGCCCAATAGACTCCCTGTTGTATCTGAAGGTGCAGCCAGTTGCAAAATTATAGTTCTCCCAATAGATAAACGCAATAGATAAACGCTCTGGAGAAGATGGAACTAAAATTTGGTTGACTTCTTTTGAAAACATAACTGCACCGTTCCTTCCAGATGATACAAGCAATAATTGCTATCAAAGCCTTGATTTGAGTACAATCTCTTCTAGTCCTGTTATTATAAAATGAAATTTATATCAAGTGGGTTTAAGTTCATCCATGTAAGCATTTGCGTCCAGCAATGAAGGATTTTGGAGCACCGCCAGATGAGATGAGAAGCAGTTTCTTCTTCCAGACCACAATAAGGACAGCTAGCAAAGGGACTAATGTTTAGATTGTAAAGATAAGCACCTGTGGTCAGCTTGCCGTGGGCTAGCTTCCAAATAAAAGTTTTGATACAAGGAATAACAGATAACTTCCAAATATGGTCCCAACCTTTCCAAGTATCCATTGAATCAAAGACAAAATTAATGTGATAATAAACAGTCGAAGAGATAGTAGCCATATGAGTAGGAGAGGCCCAAACCCACAGTTTATCATTTACATCATCAAAGTTGAAATTTGAGATTGCATCAAGATCCATAGAATTACCAAAGACATTTTTAAGAGAGTCAGTGTTAAAGGAATTGTTTGTAAGAAAGTCTTTGAAGTGAAGATTTTCAAAATTGATATCCATGTTTAGGAAAGTCGGCTTATGGGAGATGGGAAGATCCAAAACCCAGGGGTCTTGTCACCAATCCAAGTCATCCGGGTTTGAAAAGATGATTTTCAAATTGTTTTTGAGGAAATCAGTTGATTTGCAAATAGATTTGAAGAACCAAGAAGAATGAGCAGGCATGGAAAAACTCCAAGGATGCCAATCACAATACTTGTTTTTAAAAATTATCCACCCAAATCTTACTCTCCGAATTTAGAATAGCAAAAATGTTCTTGGCCATAAGAGCGTGTTTAATAGGTCTGAGATTACGAATTCCAAGCCCCCTTCCCCTCCCCCATCCCCACCCAGATTTCCTTTGAGTAGAGAGAGCCAAACCAACCGAGTGGTAACCACTATTATAGCTGCCAAAACTCCCTCCCCCAAGATTTCCTTTGAGTAGAGAGAGCCCAACCAACCAAGTGGTAACCACTATTATAGCTGCCAAAACTCCAGAGAAATTCCTTAGCGAGCTTGGAGATAGAATCAAGGATAGTATCAGGGAGATTTATGACTGAGAGGATATAGTTTGGGATGGCAAAGATAGTGCTATTGCTTAGAATAGTTCGGCCAGCTAAAGAAAGCTGAGAATGATTCCATGAATAAATAGCCGACTGGACTCTGTTAGGAAGAAAGTTTAATTGATTTATAAGAAGTCTTTAGGGAGAGATATGGGCACCAAGGTAAGTAAAGGGGAAATTGTCAATCTTAATACCAAGAATTGTTGAAATAGATTTGGCAATTCTCCTGTTGCACCAGGAGGGGAGGTTAATTGCAGATTTGGAAGTATTAGGTTTTTGGCCAGTGAGCTTTTGAAAAATGTTAATGCAGAGAAGGTAATTTCTAGCAGTTTTCTTAGAAGCTGTAGAGATTAATATGAGATCATCCGCAAACATTAGGTGGTTGAAATTTCTAGGAAGATTGTTGTTGAAACCAGGAACAAGGTTGAGAGTCAATGCCTTATTAAGAATAGCAGAGAGAGTTTGAGAGATGAGAAGGAAGAATAAAGGGGATAATGGGTCACCCTGTCTAAATCCTCTACTACTATTAATCCAAGAAAAGTGATGCCCATTGATAATAAAGGAAAACGAAACAGATGTCAGCGCAACACGAATCCAAGAAATCCAAATCGCAGGACAAGCCATTTTCTAGAGGGTGCCAAAAACAGATACCCACTCAACAGTATCAAATGCTTTTTCAATATCTATTTTAAGCATCATCCTAGGAGGGGGGTAGTTAAATCATATTCAAGACTATGGGCAATTTCCTGGGCTGCAATTATATTATCATAAGCGCCACACCTCGGAATAAACCCAGTCTGTTTAGGGCCGATGAGATTATGAATCACAGACTTTAAACGATTTGCCAAAAGCTTTGCTAAAATTTTGTACCACACATTACAGAGAGAAATTGGGCGGAAATCAGAAACAGAAGTGGGATTATCTTTTTTAGGAATCAAAGTGACAAAGGTTTTTCCCCAGGAAGGAGGCAACGTAGCATTTTCAGAAAAATAGGAAATAGCTTTGAAAAGATGTTTGCCAATGATGTTCCAATAAAAAAGATAGAACTCCACATTAAGGCCATCAGGGCCAGGACTTTTTCCCTGGGGCATTAAGTTAAGCATTTGAAAGACTTCACTCGTAGAGATAGGTGGAATCAAAGATGCTCGATCCTCATCACCCAACACAGGAAAATCATCCAGCATAGCTTTAATTAGAGATTCAATAGTGAAATCAGAAGAAGACAACCAAAGATTTGTATAATGTTGAACAAAACAATTCTCAATATCTCTTTGATCAGTAAAGATAGTATCTGAGTGGTCTTGTATTGAATTCACCTTATTTTTATGCCTACGAATCTTGACGGAGCTATGGAAAAAACATGAATTTTGGTCTCCTGAGTAAGCCACAGTAAGCGAGCCCTTTGCCCCAGTAAATAGATTTTTGTCTTTGTAGAACAGCGTGACGATTTCGAAGAGCTTTGAGCCAAGTGATTCCCCAGTCATCAAATGGGATGTGATACAGATGTTCCATGGCCGAGATTTCCTGTTCAATATTTTTGATCTCTTCATCAATATGGCAGATACTGGAACGCTTCCATCTGCAAAGATTAACTTTAGTTCGAGCAATAAAATGAGTAAATGAATGCATAGGAGAGGTTAAGGGGTTAGAATTCCAGACATTTGCAACACTGCTATGATAACGCCCAAAGTCCAGCCAAATGTTTTCAAATCGAAAGATCTTACTGGAGGAGAGAGTTGAGTCACATGAAGTGAGAAAAAAAGGAGAATGATCGGAAGTAATACGAGCCAGGTGTTGATTTGCGATTTGGCTAAACTTAGAAAACCAGTTGGCGTTTGCCAAAAAATGATCAAGCCTAGCCCAATGCTGCGCAAGGCCAACCTGGTCATTATACCAAGTGAAGCAGTGACCAACAAAACCAAGATCAAGGAGATTATTAGTAAGAATAAAGGAGGAAAGGCTTTAGATTTAGAAGCATAATTTTTAAAGGAACCTCCCTTATGCTCTTCAGAAGAGGAAATGGCATTGAAGTCGCCCGTGAGGAGCCAAGGAAAGTTCAATTGGGAGAGACCCGAAAGAGATTTCCAGAGGCCTTTATGATCCGATAAAACCTGCGAGTTATAAACTATTGAAAGGATCCAAGTATCATCAATTGTAGAAATAATGAGATGGAGAGCAAGCCTAGAAATTGCTATAGGGGTGACGACACCACTGAAGGGTAGCCGTTAGAAGAAATAGCAGCCCAGTTCCAATTTCTGTTGAACCTGTCACAAAAATGTTTGATACGAGTAGTGTTAGATTTAGTCTCCACAAGACAAATAAAGTCAGGCTTCATTCTGGCCATGATATCTTTAATGTAATCAATCGTCTTCAAGTTTGAGATGCCCATGCAATTCCAAGTTAAGACTTTTAACATAGATAACATAAAAAGGAAAAGAAAGGAGATTAAGAAATGGGAGATTTCCTCCCTTGTTTTCTTTTTCATCGCATTTTTGGAGGGTTCTCGGCGAGCGATTGCCTCAAGTTTGATGTCTTTTTGATAATGGGAGAAAACCATGTCATCATCTGGTTCTCGGAGGGAGCCAGAGTCATCCGAAGAGAGCTCTTCCATTTCTTCTTCAATATTCTTTGAATGGGTGATCGCATCACAACTTTGTCCACAATTCCCAGGTGCCGTTCAGAAGGGATGGGAATGTTGCTTGAATCGCGACCTTGATTTGATGTGATTAGGAGAGGTTCAGATGGAAGGGTCAAAAGCATTGGTGTCGGAGAGCACAATGGCCTTTTTTCCGTGTTCCCAATGAACAGAGGGATGGAAGTGGGCGGCTCTGAAGCAGAGGGAATTCCAAAGCCGAAAGAATCTCGAAAAGTTAAGGGCATCTCCTTCTCGAGACCTAGAGAGTCGTCAACTGTTACCCCGGGACTCGAAGAGATGTCAGGTAGTGGAGAGGGTTTTGTGGTCCCAATGCTCTTGGGATGGCGCGTCGATGTAATTAAAGCATTTGTAAAAGGACAAGAATGACCTCCTCTCACAAAATGCCCTCCACGTAAGGTGGTTGCATGCGAAGAGGAAGCTACGTGGACATCAGAAGGGGGATCAGGAGGACAAGTGTCACCCTCTCGATTATCATCCCAAGGAGACTGACTAATGTTAGGGTTTCGGGAACCATAGCGGCTGGAAGCCTCGCCTGACCTCCTCCACGACCAAAACCCCTACTACGAGTAGAGGAACGACGACTTCTGGGTTTAAGCCAAGGACAAAATTCACTTCCTGACTCCGAGGGATGGGTGGATGGGATCTCATCGGCGATGCCTTCCAGTCCATCAACAGCGTCATCAACCTGCATTCCGGCGTCTTCGCGCACTAGCTCAGGAGGAGCTCTTGAGGGCACATGAAGCCCAGAATGGGGGCAATTGCTGAGAATGGGACAGTGTGCTTCGCCGTGCCCCACCATACCGCACCTGAAACAAAACACAGGAAGTTTCTCATAGAGGACAAGAATGAAAACAGAGAAGTCACCATACTTAACCCAAGTTCCCTGTTATAAGGGTTTACTAACATTAAGTTCCACACAAACCCTATCGAAATTGGCTCTTGAGCGATCAAGCGTGTGGTCATCAACCTTAAGGACTTTACCAAATTGTGAGGCTACTATTTCCAGAATCTCTCCTCCCCAAAGCTCAATTGGAAGATGGTAGATCTAGATCCAGACAGCACCAAGGGAAATTTTTTTGAAAGCCGTCTAGAAGGTCTCCGACCAAGGTGATATCTATAAGATGCGACCAGCAACTTTCCAAGGGCCGTCCCAAAGTAGGCGGCATTGCATCTCCTGGGATTCGCATCGGATGTAGAAGAAGCCGTTAGGGAGGTCGGCAACAGAGAAAGCGCCCAATCCTCGCCAGGCGTCCGCCATGGCAAGTTTGGTCTGTTCAAGGGGCAAAGATTTGCCAAGGAATTTAGCATATAAAGAGGTTTGCATGCTATCTCTGGCGGAAGACCAGAGATTATCATCAATAGTAATCGAAGTAGAGAGAAGTTTGAGCTTTTCCAAAGTGTTGCTTTTGCAGGTGGAGGGGAGTCTCGAAAGCCTCTTGCTTGGAAGAGGAGGAGACCACATTGGCCTAGGAGACACCGGACGGGAGAAGGGTTTTTCCGGCCTCGGGGGAGGCCCTTTTGCTCACTCAGAGTCAGTGGAGGGAAAGCTCAGGGAAAGCTCTAGCTCTACTGAGATGTATTGCATAGATACTAGTTATAACAATAATTAGATGCTGGTATGGCTTTTGCTAAAAGGATAATATTGTAGTTCAGTATATGGGGAGGTCAGTCTTGACACTTCTTTGTTCCTCCCATGACCTTTCGTAGAACTAAATGTTCAATGCTATTTTTACAGTCTTAATGTGCGTAACGTTCATCACTTCACAGCACATTGGTCTTTCACTTTTGTCTTGACATTTAAGATGTCCATCATCCACTCATGGTTGTAACTTGCTATACATAGCCACTTATATTGGTGAGGTCATCAATGTATCTGCCCAGTCTGCTTGGTGTTGACATTGTTGTGTTGCAGAAGTAAATAAAGCCTAGTGGGAATGCAAACAGAAGCTTGATGAAGGTTTATTCTTCACTTCCTGCTTATTTGTAACAATGAGATTTCTAGTTACTCCATCTTGGGTACGAGCATAGGCCTCTATCAAGTGTCACTCAATAAAAGAAGATTTCAATTTTTCCACTTTGCTAAATTCATCTTAAGAAATAAGCCTTCCCAAGATGGCCCCAGTACCAACTCCACATAGTTTGTCCTAGACTTGAGCCTTGATTGCTTGATCTAGTTTCTGAGGCTTGTCCTCAAAAGCCTTTGTCAACTCATCTATGGCGTTATTGGATAATGGATATCCAAACAATAAGCTAAGAGGATTTGTAGGCAAAGATGCCAATACTGTTTGTTCAACTGTAGGCATAACTTTGCCCGTGTTTTCACAACATGGAACAAGTAGTAGCAACTATTAACGAGGAAACCCTAGATCAACAAAAGGAAAAGAGAAGAAAATGCAAAGAGATTGTCCAAATGGTTTCAAGAAGGAAAAAATAATTATAAGTTCTGCTTTGTATTTTCGCGGTTTCTAACACAAGGCGAAGAAGTAATTTCCACAGCCCATTAAAGGCATCATGCGGAAGGTAATCGTTACCCAAAACAAGGAATTTCTTGGTATATAAAATGTTACTAAAAATTTTTGGTCAAATGCAAATTTTCCTGAGACTTTCTAGTATTTCACAGTTAATTATATAATGAGTTAATGCAGCCCTTATGGTCCAAAAATTAAAATTTGTCAGGCATCTAGTTGAATAATAAGGATTTAGATGCTGTCGAACTTGATTAGGAAATATAGTTGTAAAAGATGGTAGGGGTTCATGAGACAAAGTGTATAAGTTGAACCATTGGGTATTTGCATGAATAATAAGTATGTGACAGAATAGGTGGGTGGTAATTGCTTTTTGTGAGTGCTTATTTGAAGCATAGCCAATAACAAGTAGGAAGGTCATTATGAGTTTATGACATGAAACAAATAATGATATTCTGAGTCATGCTTAGAAAATGACAATTTATCTTGGTCTTACAATTATGCTTACATTTTACAATACGTAAAATAGTCATTATTACTTATTGGAAGAATTTAGATGTTATTTTTTATGTATTTATAAAGAAAACTCAATCCATACTCATCACTCAGTTTAATAGGACATCAATTACGTACTTTGCCACGCGATTTATTTATCTTCAGTCTTGGATCTACACATTGATTGCTCACAGAGGAGAACGAATATCTAAGAGCATTTAGGCTTAGAATATGCCCTAGATTCTTTGCACGTCTTCTTGTGTCAGAGTATAGGCTGTAACAAAGTACCTTCTCTGAACTTTGTACTCAACTGTTATTATAATATTTTTGTATTATTTCTATGTTTTATAGGGCTATGTAAGTCATGGTGCTGAGAAATAACAAACTAAAATTTGCCCTTTTCCTGGTGCTTCTTTTTTTCCCCCTCTGTTTGGCCTGGCCCTTTGAATGAATACAATGGGCATCAACCCAATGAAGCTATGTTGCACATTAAACTGATATATTACAAAACTTTTCATTGCAGGGAAAGGGAGGGACGTCAATTACTAGAGGAATGTCTGTTAATAAATGAAAGGTATAAAGGAAGCAATCATCCTGATTCAGTAACACACCTTCTAAATCTTGCAACCTCATACTCTCGCTCAAAGAATTTTGTGGAGGCTGAGCGTTTGCTCCGATTGTCTTTGCATATCATTTCACGAACAGTGGGACCAGAGGATAACTCTATCACCATCCCCATGTTGCATCTTGCAGTTGTATTATACCATTTAAAACAAGATGAAGAAGCTGAGACACTTGCTTTGGAAGCAGTACGCATTCGTGAAACTACATTTGGAAAGGAATCTCTTCCTGTGGGTAAGCATCTTTTTTCGTGATTATGAAAAGCTTTCATCACATCAATTTCATTGTTGATTGCCTATTTGGATGGACTCTCGATTTCCTGCTTTACTCAAATTGCCAACCTGAGTTGATGTTCCATTTTCACTCAATCCATACATTAGTTAATCTCAGGGAGTATTTGTGATGCGGGACATATGGAAATGACCAACTAAAATGAGATGTTATTTGACATACAAAAAAACTTGAACAAGATATGCAACTAAAGGAAATTATCATCCTCTTATGTCAGTATTTCAGCTGTTTTTTTATGCCATATAATGGCCAATATCAACACATTCTTCAAACAAATCAAATAGATACATTCGGTACTATTATTTTCAGATTTGCAGAGCATTTAATAGAGGTTAGTATGAGTATGATAATGATTCTAACTTATGTCACTATTAGGCCGGAACAGAGCACACAAAACCTCTCTAAACATGTTTAGGCTATTGCGAAGGCAGAAAGGTTAAATTCAACTGCCTACAGAACGTTGTTTAACTGATAAATAAGAAAACTCCCTGGCAATGGGAGAAGGATGATTTTATCGAAAATCTAAACAAATAGGAAGACAAAAAAAAAAAAAAAATGATAATCATCCTATGTGTCATCATCTTGTGGGGTCCTAAATCTGTTTCCTGGCAGCTTATGACAGAGGACCAAGTATTAGGATTATAGGCACCTTGGTCTGAGGTGGGCATTTATTTAATGTATATGCTTCTTGGGCATAATTTGCGGTATTGGCTAACATGCTTCTTATAGTATTATAGGCACCTTAGTCCTAGGTGGGCATTTATTTAACAGTGCTTCAAGAACATAATTTGGAGTATTGGCTAACGTGCTTCTTAGATTAGATAGACTAGATTGGATTGGACTAGTTAGTGTGACTAGCATGAGAGACTTGGTTTGTGTTTCAATCAAAGGCAAGAAAATACAAATAGTGATTGAAAATGATGGGCTAGATAATAAAAGAAAAAATTAGGGCATTTTTTTTTAATTAGCCTTTTGAGGAGTAGCATTTTTCTTGGTCATTTTTTTTTGTAGGAACTTAATTTTAAAGGAAAAAAAATGCCCTTTTCTTTTTTATAATACAATGTCCTTTCGCATCCAACCAAATACAAGAAAGCTTTTTTCTCTCCTTTTCCTTCAGTCGCATTCAATTGAAAACACCCTTTGTGAAATGCATTGAGAAACATTTAATCGGCAATGGTAGGTGGATCTGGTAATTGGCCTGTTCCGATTCTGATAGTTGCACCAGACATGGCATTGTGGACTGCTTGCTATTTGTTGGCTTTTCGATGTGCTTAGAGAAATTCTTTTTGGGACTATTGAGACCTTTGCCATTCATGGAACTGATCCAATTCCTTGAACACATTCTGATTGTGTTTGTAATTATTACATCTTCATGTGGTTGCAGGTGAAGCCCTTGATTGCCTTGTTTCAATTCAGACAAGGTTGGGGAAGGATGATGGCGACATGCTGAGAAAGTTGAAGAGGGTTCTTAGCATTCAAGAAAAAGAGTTGGGTTTTCAAAGTGAAGAAACTATGACAACCTTGAAGAAAGTTGTTTTCTATTTAAATAAGATGGGGAAAAAGGATGAGTTATTTCCTCTCCAAAGGAGATTGAGGCTGCTCAAAACTAAAATAATGCAGAAAGCCCCTGTTTAAGAGGTAGCAATATGCTACTTTGCTTTGATGGACTTGTCTCTGCTTTTTTTCCTTTTATCAAATTCTTGATTGAAACTTAAAAATTTTGTTATTCAGATGATTATTGTCCAGAATATCCAGTTTTGCAATTTTTATTTTTTATTTTTTGTAAAGGAACTGCACAGCAGCTTTTATTGAAGGAAAAACTAAGAAAACTAAGTAGAGAAGAGCACATCAAAGGATGAAGAAAAACAAACCAAAGAACACAAACAAAGAAGAAAAGGAAAGAGACAAAAACAACCAAAATTACAATGAAATTAACAAACAAAACTAGCATTGTTAATGGCCTTCATAAGCCAACGGGGAAGATCAAGGCTTTTGTGAAAAAGAGACAGGTCCGGGGAGCTGAATCCCTTCCAGGTTGAAGCATATGCTAACTTGTTCCAATTCCAAGGGATCATATCAATGCGAGGATTACCAATTTCGGACAGCAAATGATAGAGATTAGCCACAGAAGTTTGCGAAAACCACAGCCCCAAACATTGACAATTATTTAAAATACTCATGAGAGGTTGAGAGCTGATGAAAATTCTGGCAATGTTGATATTCTCCGTTCGAAGATTGTGAATAGCAATAATGAGAGCCTTTATTTCAGCATTCGGGCTCGAGAAGAAAGGAATCTGCCAGCATCCTACAAGCAGAAAAACCAAAATTAGAATCAATAATCGCAAAACCTACACCCCATTACCTGATTCATCGCTTCCAGCTGCTGCCCCATTACCTGATTCATCGCTTCCAGCTGCTGCCGAGTATAGGCAGAAAGCTCCTGAAGAAGGCCGATTTCAAATGTAATAACGCCTACCCATATTATTTGTTGGCATTCGCCGAAATTCATGAACATGATCCACAGCTTTCCACGCAATCCAGCCAAAATTAGGTCTTCTATTCTTGAAAATGTGATCACATCGACCTTTTCCAAATGAACCAGTGGCTACAATGATAGAAGCTTTGAACATAGAGAAATCAGCCCTATTTGGATCTAACCAAGCCCCAACAACAATATGATCCTAAAGATTAATGGGTTGTCCAATCATGTCGGACACTGAATTTCAAATCCCTTGTGATCAAATACACTGACGAAAGATATGAACCACAGATTCATTAACCAAGCCACAAAAACCACAAGGCATGATTGGACAAACATTGATGGCATATAAATAATCAGAAGTCTCACTTTGCCATGTAACAAGGTCCAAATGAAGAATTTTGCTCGAGGAGAAACATTGAGTTTCCAGAGAATTTTCCAACCAATCCAAGCATCATTGGAGTCGTGTTTTGCATTTATTAGTGAGCGGAACTACAGCGTTGACAGCCTTCACGGATGAAATAAAGTATGTGAGTTGGGTATATAGTTAAACTGATGCTTCAGCAAATACAATGAGTTTGTACAGAAGTCAAGTTCCCGAAAAAATAGGTCAAGTATTTAATAAGGTTCTATGGGCCTAACAGTGATGCAATGAACATGATTTCTGTTATTAATCAAGGGACACGAATGGCTGAAAATTTTCACAAAACTTTTGGCTTTTGTACAACAGGGCAAGATGGGGCTTCAGCATGAGTTTTATTAGCATGTTTAACTTTTCCTCCTTTTTTTTAAAATTTTTTGTATCAATATTGCGTGCTAATTTTGTTGCTTTTTTCTTATTCTGTGTCCCTTTGGTCCCTTTGTATTTTCCATGTTTGGATTTTGATTCTCCATATTTGTTTATAACTTGAAATCTTCACTTGAATATGTAGTGTTAACAAGATCACATGGAATTAGGTTTTATTTCTAAATCATGTTGAGAGAGGAAAAAAATGAAAGAATTGGTGAAACAAAATAAAAGGTAAACAATGATATTGAAAATTATAAAGAAATAATGATGAACACCAACTATATTGAGGCGAAAAAAAGGTGACGAAGATACAAGAATAATCTTTGTATTGTTTTGACGAGATTGAGAGCAATAGAAAATTTATCTCTTTTTTTTTTTAGTTAAATCCAAATGATCCCCTCTAAATTTGTTGAAAAATACATTAAAAAAAGGATTTTATTTTGTTTTCTTAATATTTTTTTTTTTCAAATATCATTATTATCCTTAGTGACATTACTGTAATTCCACCGTCTTTCTCCTTTGCTTCATTATTCCATCTTATATTGTAAAAATTCCCATCCTGAGTTTTGCTGTCATCCAACGTTGGCAAAGGCCACCTATCAGGTATGAAGGCCTTTACCCACCTCTTTCAACTTCTTTCCTAGTCATTCCAAAATCATTCCTTGTAAAACTTATTGTTACTCCATGCTTTTAATTTAAAAGCATTTGAAAAAGGTAGTCACAAGGCTCTCTTCTCTGATTTCCTCCGTCTCCCTATGCTACTTTGACTCCCCACTATTTTTCTTCTCTTCTCCTGCTCCCCCCCTTTTGAAAATGGCAAGCGGGGGCAAGTCTCTCCTTCCACTCTGTCATGGGTGAAAATATCTGCAACAGTTCAACGTCACCCCAATCCCTATCCTCTCAAGGATGGACCAGTTTTAACAAAGCTAAAAGCCAACTCATCTGAGTTCATCCGTATGGACAATGATGCCTGTCTATAGCCTGAATGCGTTTCCAGAACTCCCTCTATTGGATATTCTTTGGAAAGCCGCCTCCACCGTTTGACCAAGTTAAACTGATACTTCAATCCAAATGGAGTGATGTTGGTGTGATCCAAATCTCTAACCTTCCAAATGTATATCTTCTTTTACGTTGCGAAACCCATAATGCTATACAGAAGCTTCTGTTTGATGGTCCCTGGGCTATAAACGGAATCATCCTGCAACTGGTACCATGGTACCCCTTCTTTGAGCTTGCGTTCAAGAAGCTTTCTACAACATCTATATGGATACAACTACACAACCTCCCAGTGGATTTTTGGGATGGGGATTCACTGGAAACTATTACCTCTCACATAGGCTGATTGCTTAAGGTTGATGAGTATACTACCTCATCATCCCTCTCTAAATTCGCTTGTATATGTATCGAGATCAACCTTGCCAAACCTCTAAAACAAGGATTATGGATTAGAGATGATTTGCATTGGGTTTTTGTTGTTGTTCTATTCAAGAAACTACCCATCATTTGTTATCTTTGTGGCCTGGTAGGCCATGGATCAAATTCTTGTAATTGGCGGAGTTCGGAAAACAGAGCAGACCTTCTCCATCCCCTTGTTCAGATCTTAAAGATCAACAAAGGTTGGCGGTCAAGGCATCTCTGGTTCATTAGCACAATACCATGGATGCAATGAATGATCCTAGCCATCTTGCTCCAAACTATGAGATGGAGAAGCCAATGGAAGAACAAGGCACGGACTTCGTTCCTTGGATGCTAGTCTTTAGGAGACAAGGTCATAATCGGGGTCACGGTGGAGCTGGAGGCCCGACTTCATGTGTTGCGCTCATGACCCCAAGCGATTATGATAGTGAGAATCCAAATACACAGAGCTCCCACAATGATTCTGTTAACACGCCACGTGGTGGAGCTCAGAATAGAGGTCGTGGCAGTCATATTAAAGCCCGAACCTGTTACACAGTTCACATTACTATTGAGATGATTGTCATTAATGATGATGGGATCCTTCATCCTTCCAATGGCCTCTGAGCCTATCTCCATAGAGAATCCAACGGCTCAGAATCCTTCACACGGCATGAGGGATGTCATATCCATTAAGTTCCAAGGCATCTCCTGATGTAATGGCAGCCCTTGGGTCTTCATTGTCTAATAAGGAAAAACAAAAAACCTTTCTTCGCTCAAGTGCTCCTCCTCCAACCCTCCTGATGTTAGGACATCTTCATGAGGTGCTTAATGCTAGAGGACTTCCTAACTATCACAAGACACTTGTAGACTGAGTCTCAGCTGCTTTACATCCTCCTCAATCCTCTTCGGGTGATACCGATCAGGACATGAATGAATTCGAGGAGGAAGACTGTGAAATGTCATAGTATGAAAAACCTGAAGAAGAGAGGATTTAATGGTGCTGGATCAATTCCAGCATGGGCTATGGAAGGAAACTTTGGTTCAAAATGTTTCTTAAGCCTTGGTGGCCTCCCAAAAGAAGGGGAGGGTTGATAAGTGTTGAGAAGAAGCTTAGGATTCTTCTATTTCCTTTTTGACCTCGTTTGCTTACTGGTATTTCTTTCCTCCTATTCTCTGAGATGTTCCTCTTATACTTCCTATTTTTTTTTCTCTTTTTATAATTTTATAGATTTAACTAAGATTGTTTGTTGGAACTGTAGGGGAGTATAGGGCCATGATACTACCTCTCGTATCATCCGCATGTTGAAAAAGTCAACCCTCTCGCTTTTATCTAGTAGAGACCAAAGCTGATATGGATAGGATCAATCTATTTTGTGCTAAGCTTGACCATAGTTGGGATTGGCTGTTATTGTGGCTGAGGGCTACTCCAGAGGCATTATCACCTTTTGGAGAAAGTACATCAGGTTGGTAACACCTATGGCTAATTCCCAGAATTCGGTGCACCTTGTTACTTCCCAAAGCTCTTCTAAAGCCAGGATCATTGCAGTTTTCTACAATTCTAATTGGATCCAAGGCTAGTTTTTACTATGGGAAGAACTCTTTGGTATGATCCCCTTAAACTTACCATGGATTATCATTGGTGACTTTAATCATGTGGTTTCCATGAGTGAGTATAAGGGAGCTCCTGATTTTTATTACTCTTGCAAAGCTTGTATGTTTTATGATTTCATAGCCTCGAATAATCTATTAATCACATTCTGCACATGCTCCTCTTCATCTTTCTGCTTTTCCTCATAGTTTTTTCAAAAATAAAATCTTTCCAGTTTGATAATTACTGGCTTGAGTATTTGGGTTGTCATTCTATTGTTAGAGAAGCCTGGGATTTTAAACCTCACTCCAATCCCATTCACATCTTATCTTTCGAACTAGGTCTAAGCTTATTCATTGAAATGGAAATCCATGAAGCTGAGACCAATGATGCTTCAAGTGATCATAGTGACAACTCCAACAGAGGCTTGTCCAATGATGCTTCTAAGGCAAAATTCCATTAAGTGGGCTCAGAAGGCTAGGCTAATGTGGATTCAAAATGGGGATCATAAAACAAACTTTTTTTTTCATAATTTCATTCGTTTTCATTATTGTCACAACACTATTTCTCATATCTAAGATTTTGATGGGAATACTTTCATTCACCGTGAAGGTATTGATCAAGTTTTTGTTAATTTTTTCTCTGGTTTTGGTCAGAGCATTCTGATAAATTTTTTTTTTTAAGTCTATCATACTCTCCCCAAGGATTTACCCTCATTTAATGCCAATGACTATGATATTCTTATTGGTGAGGTTTCTAAAAATGAAGTTTATCAAGCTCTGCTCTCCCTTCCTTTTGGCAAAAGTCCTCGCCCAGATGTCCTAAACGTTGAGTTTTATCTTTTTTTTTTCTAGAATGACATTGGAGATCCCTTAAAATTTGGCTTTTCAGTACTTGTTTTCTAACTCTGTAATGCTTAAAACTTGGGGTAAAACTTTCATTTCTTTAATTCCTAAAAAAAGCAACACCAAGTTCATTTCTAATTATCGGTCTATTTCTTTGTGCGATATCTGCTATAAAATTATTTCCAAGATTTTGGCTAATTGTCTTAAACAAATTTTGCCATTCCTCATTGGCAGAGAGTAATGAGGTTTTGTTTTTGGCCACAACCCCTTTGATTATATTATGACTCTTCAAGAGGTGTATTCTATAATCGAGATTTAAACTACCCCCTAGGATTTTAGTCAAATTTGATATCAAAAAAGCCTATGATACCTTGAGTTGGATTGCGATTCTTACCACCCTTTCCAAAATGAATTTTCCTAGCATTTGGATCTCTTGGATTCATGCTTCTATTAGCTCTATTTCTTTTTTATTTTTTATTAACAATTAACTCACCTCTTGGATTTCTTCTTCTAGGGGACTCAAGAAAGGATATCCCATTTCCTCTTATCATTTTATTTTAGTCTCTCAAAATTTGACTGCTCTTTTTAATTTTTCTATGAGGAATCATATGATTCTAGGTTTCAATCCTAATCTTCGATCAAACTCCAATCAAACTTCAATCATGTTCTATATGAAGATGATTTAATTTTAGTCTCTCATGTTTCCAAGAAAGCTGCTCGTAACATTAAACTTTGTTTTTCTATTTATGAAAGTTTAATTGGGCAACATGCTCATAGCTCTAAGTCTGAAATTTACTTTCCTACTTGTTCTAATAAGAGACTTAGTAGGAATATTTGCAATATTCTTAATTTCTGAGCTGGCTCTTTCCCTTTAACCTATCTTGGTATTTTGATTTCTACAAAGAAACTGGCTGGCTACCTCTCATTTTTCTTGAATGTTGGAAAAAATTAAGAGGGCCACTTCTTTTGGAGACATTCTAGAATCTCCTCGGCCTATAAACAATCCTTACTAACTCTTCTATAACATCTATTCCCCTCTACTATCTTTCTGGTCACCCTATTCTAAATTCCATTCTGAATGGCATTTCTAAAGCTGCTAGGAACTTTTTTTGGTCTAAGGGTGGTAATAGAAATGACATCTACTCAGTAAATTAGAATGATATTACTCTTTGATCGTACAGAGGAAGGTCTGCCCATTAGAAATTTGAATTATTCCAAATTGGCCTTGATGGTGAAGAATGCTTTTAGCTATCCTAATAATCGTTATGTTATGTGGGTTGATATTCTTTATCAAAAATATGGTAAAGTTAATTTCTGGGTTGACTCTATTCTAGCTAATTGCTCTTGGTTTTTCAGAGGCTTGTGTCGAACTATTAAAACTATTAAACCTTTTCTTTGGCTGAGCTTTTTAAATCCTATCAATGTTTCCATGCTTTTTTTTATCCTTCGTACTTTGAAGTTCCTCTTGTTTAGAAGCCTACATACTTGAATATGGAACTGGATCTTGACTCCATTCAGATCTCTGACTTAGCTTTAGATGTCCACTGGAATCTTCACTTGTTACATAGTCTATTTGGTGAACATATGAACGCTTTTGTTCTTAATCAGGGGAGTATAGACTATGAGAGTGCTAATCATTGGGGTTGGTACCCTAATTCTTGTGGCAATTGAATATCATCCATGGTGTACTCTCATTTAACCATAATGCAGGTTATCAAAAGTCTTGGGATGGGTGGAAAAATCTTTGGCACATCAAAGTTGCTCCAAGAGTGAAGCATTTCACTTGCTTATTGCTTCGCAATAAAGTTAAGACTTATAACTATCTTTATAACTTGAACTTGGGCCTCAATCCCTTTGTATTTTCTGTTGTTTGGAGTATGAGACAACTGAGCATCTTCTCAATTTATGCTCCAAGTCTCAGATCATTTGGTCTTTGATGGGTCATGATATCTGTAAAACTATTTCTTTTCATAATGGCATAACCTCTGGCAATTGTCTTAGCTCCCCTTAGGCTGGGGGTGCTACTTTCACTCAATCTATTATTGCGGTTGCAGCTTGGTTCATATGGAAGGCTAGATGCAACTGCATCTTAAAAAAATGATCAACTAGACTGCTATGTCATAGCAAAAAAAGTTGTTGCTCATGTTAGTGATTATTCAAATGCCTCTTCATCTTAGCTTGGAAAAACTCTCATTCTCACTAACTTTCATCTCATGAAGGCCTCTTCCTATTCTCAGTTGCCTTTTGGAACAAGGATTTATCAAAAGGACGAATATTTTTTTATGTTTCAACCTCTAACTCTTCTATTCTTCTTGCCGGGAGTTGCAATACACAAGTGAGTTTTGAGTTAGAAGTAGAGGCTAAGGCTCTCCTAGTGACTTTAAGATAGTTAAATGACAACTAAGTGGCCATCTAGCATATTTTCATAACTTGTTCTGATCTTCATGGTGCTATCAAGAATGGAAATTCTCAAAATTAATGGAGAATTAACCAATGGATCAATCTTGTTAAAAGACATCTTACAGCTGGTGGTAATCCCCAAACTCATAATATCCATAAAAGATGGGTTTTTTTTGGAATAAAAGGAGCTCGAAAGCTGATTTATTAGCAAAAGAAAAACAGCAAAGGATACAAGAGACTAAACTAGAACAAAGATGCTAACAAACAGTTAAAAAACAAAACCATTATTTTTGAAACATTTCATAATCCAATAGGGCAGGTCCCTGCCAATGAGAAAAAGACTGAGATTGTGCAGATTGATTCCATGGATAGCAAGCTTGAAAGCAGGATAAGCCCAGGATCTGGGAATTAGATAAACAGGAGGATTGGCAGCATTGTTCAAAAGGAGATGGACAGCCGATAGATTCGCATAAGGATGCAACTGGAAAATAGCTTTATAAGCTTCAGCATTAGTAAGGAAGATGTGATTGATTAGAAGTCCACATTGATTAGCACAAGATATGGCATCATCAAGGGCTTTAAGCTCAGCATCAGCAGCATTCAGGGCAGGGTGAGAACAGGAACCTGCAAATGAAATAAAAGACTGAGAGTTGGAGCAGAAAAAGCCAGCACCACTTACCTCATTAGCAGGATCCCAATGGCTAGAAACAAAGAGGAAGGCTCCAAGCTGATTTGAAAAATTATTAAGCATAAGAAGCTTCCCCTCCATAGATCCCCGAGAACAAGAGAACTCTAAAGCATGTGTCACAGCCCTGCAAGCAACCACATTGCTAGTAGCAAGAATATTCCTGAATATTTTATCACAACGATTTTTCCAAATGCTCCAGGTAGTACCAGCAATGACCGATTTGATGAACAAGAAATGTCCATCAAAAGTAATCCAAGAACCGGACCGAAATCCATCCAGAAAGCTAATAGATATATTAAGCTTCTGACAAACCGAGGTCCAGACATCAATAGCACGAGGGCATTGAACAAAAAGATGATCAATCGTTTCCAATTCCAGTCCACAAAGAGCACATGCATTACGGGGACCCAAACCAATGGAGTATAAGTATTCAGAAGTGGAAATTCTACCCCTGAAGACAAGCCAAATAAAGTGTTTAACCCTAGGAGCAACATTTAACTCCCAAAGTTTCTTCCACCCCACCCAATCATCAGCCCAATTATGGTTATGATTAAGGAAATGATAAACAGAGGAAGCAAGCTTAGAGCTACCAGACTTGGGAGACCAAACCCAATGATTAGAGGATCTACAATCAATAACACCAAGCTTATTAGTAAAGAAGAGGAAATTCTCTCCAAAAAGCATGAACAATTTGTTCCAGTCCCAACTATCATTGCAAATAAAATCACATAAATTCATTGACTGCAAATCCAAATCAGAATTAATGTAAGTGTGTTTAAATGCTAATGGAATATCCGAGCACCAAGGATGATAAAGCAGAGATGTTTGATTAGGATTCACAGTTTTAATCCAGAAACAGGGTCTAAGTTTATGAGCCGAAAGTAGCAGACCTTTAAAGAACCAAGAACATTGGGCGGGAGGCACATCAACCCAAGAATTATTCTCACCATATTTGACATGCAAGATATCCACCCAAATGAAGTCATCATAATTATAATAGTGGAGAATGTTTTTGGTCATAAGGGAATGCTTTGCATGAATTAGATTACGGATAGCCAAACCCCCCTCAGTTTTAGATCTAGTAATATCATCCCAAGCAACAGCAGGAATACCGTTTCGATTGCTACCTTTATGCCAAAAGAACCTCCTAACAACTCTATTGATCTCTTGGAGGATAGTGTCATAAACAGGGCAAACAGAAAGATAATATATAGGAATTGAGAGCAGAGAAGAATTGATAAGGACCACCTTAGCAGCAGGAGAAAGAAAGGACTGATTCCATCTAGAGCATTGTCTAGTAATTTTAATAACCATAGAATTAAAAACCTGCTTAGCTAACCTCTTGGGAGAAACCAAAACACCAAGATAAGTAAGAGGGAAAGATGCTATATTAAAGTTAAGAATGGAGCTGATACTTTTGGTCACCCGAGAGTTAAACCAAGAGGGAAAAAAGACATCAGATTTGTTGACATTAGGACATTGACCAGAGATATTAGAGTAAATAGATAGACATAAATTAATATTCCTAGCAGTCCTTCTAGAAGCATGAGTGATAAGAATAAGGTCATCTGCATACATAAGATGGTTAAAGTTATATTTAAGTAAATTACAGAATCCAAGAATCATCCCAAGATTTTGAGCATGATTAAGAATAGAAGTAAGGTTCTGAGAAACAATAATAAAAAGGAAGGAAGACAAAGGGTCACCTTGCCTAATACCCCTGCAAGATTTAAACCAAGGTGAAGGTTGACCATTAATAAGCAATGAAAAAGAAGTAGAATGAAGACAGACACTAATCCAAGAGATCCAAGAAGAAGGGAAGTTCATTTTAGTTAAGGTAGCAAGAATTGCATTCCAACTGACAGTGTCATAAGCTTTCTCGATATCAATTTTAATTAACATCCTAGGGGGGTGGAGGTAATCCTTTTCAAGAGAATGCACAACCTCTTGCAAAGCAATTATATTATCGAAAGCACACGGACCAGCCACGAAACCAACTTGTTCTCGACCAATGAGTTTAGGAAGGACTAATTTTAATCTATTAGCAAGAATTTTGGATATAACTTTGTAACAAACATTGCATAAAGAAATCGGCCTATAATCAGAAATAGAGGAGGGATTATCCTTTTTAGGGATAAGAGAAATGAAAGTCTTACCCCAAGAAGATGGCAATATCGAATTAGCAAAGAAGTATTGAATCGCATCCGTTAATTGATCACCAATATCAGCCCAAAAAAATTTATAAAATTAAGCATTAAACCCATCGGGCCCAGGACTTTTACCTGAAGGAAGGTCTAAAACGGTCATGTGAATTTCCTCCCGAGTAACCTCCCTTGAAAGGAAATCACAATCAACTGAAGAAAGACAAGGAAGGTCATCCAGAAGGGCAGCTAAAACATCTGCATGGGTTGGAGCTACTAATTGCTTAGCCATCCATGGTGCTAGTTTGCACGAGCTCACTTTGTATCATCAAGTTGTCTCCCTAAATGGATCATAAGAATATTTTGTCGAATGGGTTCTCCATGTATCGTTTAATCCTGTTGCTTAGTTCCTGTTGTAGTGTTGGTTTTCTTTCTTATGTTTGTTGTTTCCCTCTCTTATTTGCAAGTCCTTTTTCTTTTATTTCAATAAATAGCTTAAAAGCTCTTTTTATATTAAAAAAAAACTTATTGTTAGGGGATCTAAGTGTTCATCTTCAACACTTTTATAAAGTATAGAATTTAATAAATTACATACTATTGTTTCTCTTGATTGTCAAGATATGTAAATGCAAGTATCATCCATTTACAACCTTTTCCTTTGCATGCCTAGATTCTCCTTTTTCATTCTAGATGAAGTGATAATCAAAATTCTAAAGCGATGGTATACTTGATTAAAGAGTTCCTAAATTATTTTTGGCTTTTTAAAGGCTACTTATGACACTTAATTTTTGACTTCCAAGTTTTTGTGTAATAATCATCCTTGCCATTTGTGTCTATTAGGTTATCTATTATCATCTGTACAATACACACTATACATTATAATCGACACAAACTAGAAAATGTTCACATTTATTAAAATAAACTCTATTGATACTGTAAATATATACTTTGTTTATTGAAGAAGATATATAGCAAGCCAAATTTCTTTGTTTAGTAAACAATTTGATTCAACTATGTCATGGATGGAGTTGATTTCACCACATTCATCTTCCTTCTTAACAAACACATTCACAAATGTACATCTATTATGGTATAGCATCATGGATGAAATGACTTTATCCATTAAGAACTTGGTTTTTTACTCCAAAATGTATAGAAGTTCAATGACCGACCAAAAGAAGTAGTGGCAAATATATAGATTGCTAATGGTTATCTTGTTTGTAATTGGTTTCGGCATATAAAACATACCCTTCAATACCACATTTCCACTGGGTTGAACAACTAATGAACTTTCAAAGTAGATTATTATCCTACTTTTTACTACCATACATGTAAGTAGGAAAATGGTACTTTGTATAGATTACACCAAATGGACACATATGAAAATAATTTACACTTCAGTCTTTAATATAAAATAATAAACTGAATATTCAACCATTTTGTGTGTTACACTAGATCCACTAGATGATATAACAAATTATTTACATTAATACACTTACACACAATTATCATCAAATTTAGTGGAAATACAAGACAATTAATGCCCACCACATTGTTACATCAATATTAGATAATGGAAACAAACTAATTTGAAATATTAAAACATATTTGACTTAATATACTTTATATTTAACCACTTTTTGTATATGAACTAATCTAATGGATAATAATTACAAATTTAGCATAATTATACTCGCCTAACAACAAATTGCAAGACCCAAAAAAATAGTGAACATTCGTCATAAAACTTTCCATTAAGGTTAGTTGATTGATGAAAACAATGCTTAGAAATATGTAACTTGACTATTAAGCACTTATGCTTTAGTAATCACTAAACATAACCATGAAAAATAATTTATATAAAACTCCTGAAACTAACGACACTAAGGTTATGGATGAGTTGCACATGAAACATTGGACCTCTCAAACCAATGAAACATACCTAATTCTTCTCTGCTCACACCTCAATGTCACTTACACTAGCCTTGGATATAATTGCCATATAAATAGCTAAGCTCATACATAGATTGAGAGAGATTAGGAAAAAAAAATGAGGGTTGGAAGATGATGAGTGCATTTTATATAGATATTTTATATACACTATCACATGATTCACTTGTCCATTTTATATTCTTTTATTATGAATCAATGCTACTTTGGGTATATTTGTTAATTGATGCAGATAACCATGTCTTGGATTGAAAGGAATGAATAGAGATGAATTCCAGCATGAAATGAAGTCGTAATGCACCTTTCAAAACAAGCACGGTAGGGAAGCACGCCCACACTTACGACTGTGCAGTTTTCAGGACTTAGAGAAATTCAGCCCAACGGAGGAAGCACACCCATGCTTGGAAGCACTGTCAGAAAGCAAGGGTGTGCTTATGCTTATGCACTTCATTGAAATTTGAGCAAACTAAAGAGCACGATTTCATTGCTCCTAGCACCATCGTGCTCTTGAAGCATGGTCGGTAAGCACGGGCATGCTTTCACCTGTGCACTTTAGTGAGATTTTCACAGAGAAAAGAGCCCGGCTCCATGGCTCCTAGCACCAGCATGCTTTTGAAGCACAGGCAACAAGCACGGGGGTGCTTGTGCATGTGCACTTTTCATGTTAGGCTACAATCACACCAAGAACGAGTTCAAAGACATCCCGAGATGAGCACGACCATGCTTACATTAGGAGTGGTGTTTTTAAGACCCAAAGTTATATTTCCAAGGGGATCTTCTTCCTCTTCCTAAGAGATAAGGGTTAAGGCAGAACTTGCCACCATTCAGGGCTAGATCTAGGTGGAGAGATCATCATAGATCACTTTTCGATGAGGATTGTGATGCAAGGAGGGAGTTTTATGGATAGCATTTCTTTCTATTGTTGTTTTTCTTGGATATATTTTAGAACCATGGGAGGCTAACTGTCATTCGGTGCCCCAGATTATGATCCTTGACATTTGATGTATTGAACTTAGTTACTTTAATTATTGAGTTTTCTTGTGGTCTCCCTCTTGTTTATCTTGGTTGCTCATTTTTGTGTTGATTGCCTTGATATTGTATGTTGCAAAACTCGACGTGGGAATTGCCGCTAGCTGTGTGAGCATTGATTTGGTGTGCATGTTCCTCATAGTTGCAGTTGCAGTCAAGAAGCATGTTGAACTTAGTTGCACATCTGCTATCTAGATGATGATTGAGTAATTTATCTATCTAGGGCACACATTCGGGACGGGGTTGAGTCTGATTCAAGCCTTGAGTGAGGTCATATGTTATCAAACCCTCCATAGGTGTTCACCATGGTCTAAGGAGATGTACATGTAATCATTGCCTAGTCAATACATTTGTTGAGGGGATTAATCTAGGGCCTTATCATTTCCACTGTTGTCTTTTCAACCTAAACCATGTCTCTCTTCTTTCCCTTTGTATATTTCCTTTTTTGTTTTAAACTAGATTTCAACCAATCTCTTTATTCGGCTAGATATTAGAAATTGAGAAAGTATCAAGAGCAAGTATTGGGTACACTTTATTACTTATATGACCTGTGTACTTGCAATTATGTAAAGGATATATCAAGTTTTTGGCGCTATTGCTGAGGACTGGAAACTCTTAAGAAAGGTCACATTTTTAGTAATATAACCATTTTTCTTTATTTTTGTATGTATATTTCATTCTTCCATTTCTCCTATGTTTTAAATTTTTGTTTTTTGTTGAATTGTTTTACAAGTACCCTTGTATGACCTGAGGAAGTTCCTCATCTCCACTTGCAAGCCCTAATCCTGACATTGGAAGAAATTTGCATAGAAGATTAAGACAGGTGAATCTTAGAGATGCAGCGTTAGTGAAGATAAATATTGAGGTTAATCAGTAAGAAAACATGGCCGAAAGTCCTCGTAGTATCTCAAAATATGCAAGGCCGAACCTGGAAAAAATGGGTCTAGTATTGTTCACCATCCTGTGGCAGCAAACAACTTTGAACTAAAGCCCAATTTCATCTAAATGGTTCAGCAAATATGTTAGTTAGATGGGTTTCAAGATGAGGACTCGTATGCTCATCTAGCAAATTTCTTGGAGATTTGTGTAGTTCAAAGGGAAAGAAGAGAGACAGGGTTTAGGTTGAATGTGGTAATAAAGCAAATGTTGGATGCGGCAGCCAGGGGTTCTTTGTGTAGAAATTAGCTGAATGGCGACTACACTTTGATTGATAACATGGCTTCCAATGGTTATTAATGGAGTCTTGAGAAAAACAAGCAGATGAAAGGCACTAGTATTTATAAGGTTGATGTACTGAATACATTGGCAGTGCAAGTATAAGCCATATCCAAGAGATTGGACACAATGCAAGTTCAACCACAGAACCCAGTTATGAGTTGTCAGTCTTGGGGAGGTCAATCCGGAACTTGTTGCTCTCCATCTGATGGGAGTACTGGCACTGAACAGGTTAACTACGTGGGTCAAAACAACCAAATTTTAGAATAATCCTTATAGTGGTACCTACAATCCGGGGTGGAGGAACTACCCAAAATTCTCTTGGAGCCAACCAGGGCAAGAACCACAAGAATAGTTTAGGCTTTCACAACCTCAACTTTCACTGCCTCAACAACCGCTTCAAGAAGGAAAGGGGCCAAGTCTTGAAACCTTGCTAGAAAGGTATATTCAAGCACATGACATCTGTCTTATGGGGTATGAAGAATTGTTAAGGAACCAATAAGCGTCGCTACAAAATTTGGAGCACCAAGTGGCGCAAATAGCTAAGATACTTGCTGAACGCCCAAAAGGATCACTTCCAAGCAATACGGAGGTTAATCCATGGGAATCTCTCAAGGCGGTCATATTAAGAAGTGGTAATGATTTGGCACCCCCTACAGTTCAAGACACTGAAAAAGCACCTACTGTAAATCAAGAGACAGAAATTGTAGATAAACCTCTTGATTTGGATGTTGAGGAGAATGAAAAGGGGAAAAGCAAGGCAAAGCTTAGTATACCTGAATACCAACCCAAGTTGCCCTATCCTACTAAGGTGAAGAGGACAAGGAAAGAAGAACAGTTCAAGAAATTCCTTGAGATGTTTAAAACTCTGCACATTAATGTCCCATTTATCCAGGCCCTTGCCCAAATGCATCACTATGCCAAGTTTCTCAAGGAGTTGTTGATTAACAAGAGGAAGCTAGAGGTGGTAGCTATTGTTACTTTGAGCGAGGAATGCTCCACCATCATCTCCAACAAAATTCCCAAGAAGGAAAAAGATCCGGGAGGTTTCATCATCCTGTGTATGATTGGGGGAGTGATAGATGAGAAGACACTTGCTGATCTTGGGGCAAGAATTAATTTGACTCCTTACAAAATTTTTCAAAAGTTGGAACTCAGTAAGCTTAAACCGATGAAGATAATATTGCAACTCAGTGATCGATTTATTCGCCACCCAATGAGCATCATTGAAGATATTTTAGTAAAGGTGGAGTGATTTATCTTCCCGGTGGATTTTATCATTCTAGATTTAGATGACAAGGCTGAAGTCCCTCTGATACTTGGGCGACCATTTTTGGCAACCTCTCAAGCTTTGATTGATGTTAAAGATGGTCGTATGGTTTTGAGAGTTGGTGATGAATAAGTTGTGTTTAAGTTGTGAGATGCCATGCACCACTCTATGGATTTTGATGTCACGTGTTATGCTTTGGACATTATTGATGACTATGTTTCTGATTTTGTGCAGGACACATGGATGAGAGTTGGATTATCTGAACTACTGGATGAAATAGAACCCCTTGATGGATTGGTGGAGGAGATTCGCCACCAAGATAACATTGAAGATCAAGAGAGTACCTAAGTTGGTCGAGCACAAGACCACTCAAAACAAGAAATGGTGGAAGAACTTTGCTACTAGCAAGAAGAAAAGTAGTCCACCAACCACCCCTAAGGCTTGCATGTATTTTTTAGTTTTAAGTGAGGGGAAATTTGCTTAATTAAAACATTAATACTTGATAAACACCTAAATGCATGTATTTTATACATATAAATTTTATACTATTCATGTGCATTCTGATGAATCGATGCCCTTTTGTGGTTTAATTAGTTCCATTTGTGTTACAAGTCTTAAAGAAGCCTAGGTGAGCTCGATAACGCAATTAAGGAAGAAATCATCAACAAAAATGATGGAAATTTTGGTAGGAAATTTTGGAAAAAAATCCCGAGGGGCTTGCGGGCATCCTTGTGTCCATAAGCCAAGCCGTGAAAACATCTTGAAAGGACCTTTAAAAGAGGACTAGGGCATTTTTCTTGCGATCATCATCCCTACATTTGTCTCTCCACTTCTCTCAAGCTAAATCTGAGGTAGGCGATGCCAATTGAGGCTGTTTTGAAGGTGGAAAATGAGATGAGAGCATCATTTGTGCAAGATACTTCTCCGATCTCACTTGCGGAGGCTTGAAGATGACGAGGGAAGCCACTCCTATTACAGCATCCACGGAAGCTTCCCATGGAATCCGGCTCGCCATTCGGCCTTTAGTGTTTGAGGGAGTATTCATTAAGCTTGTTTTAGTTGTTCCCATGTCTTGGATCATTGTATTTTCTTGTATGGATGGCTGAACCCCAAGGTAACCGGATGCCGGTGAACCTTGGGGTGAACATGCTTGCTTAATGTTTTGATTACTTTAATGGATTTGATTGGTTTGTGGTTTAAGATTTGTGTGGTTTAATGCATTTCTAGGTTGTACTTGGTCGAGTAACCTACGCCCTTGTACTAGACTCACTTAGCTTGAAAAGGACTCATGTATGAATAACCATGACCATCCGGTATTTCGTACTCCTCCAACCATTAGGGATGAACCTAGGTATTGCATTTGACCCTAATTAGAGACTTCCCTAAGCATAATGCAATCATTGGAGGATTTGGTCAGAAGAGATTCCAAGCCAATACTTGTACAAAATTAGGGCTTAATCGCCGAGACCTTCGGGGTTAACCTACTTTGGGTTGTTTCTTGGCCCACAACCACCATTGCATTTAACCCTAGCATCCTTATAGCTTTAGTAGTCCCAAGGGGATCTGAATTTGTGACTATCTTCTCCCATAAAATTTTTATTCGTTCACCCCCACGTGTAGACTTTTAATCTTAGATCTTTTTATCCTTTTTAGTAATTTAGAACACTGGCACTCGAATTTGTAGGCTATACAACATGAGAAGAGGAAGTAAGGGTCTCCTTGGCCTTGAGGAATATAACCCTTGTGTCACACACAGGGTACTACTTGGCGACCCCATGCACTTACGGGTGACACATTAACACCTTATTCATTTGTTCATGCTACAGGAAATGATGGGGTGAATCAATTTCATGATCCCCCTTAAGTGTTGAGAAGGTACATCAAGCTAGTGACATTAGACAAGCGTTTCTTGGGAGGCAACCCAAGTGTTTGTGTGTTTATTTTAGTCCCAAACTCTTGTGGTAGTGTTTATATTTTGTGTTTCTTGTTGTTTGTTATTTTTGATGGGTGTTTAGTCCAACTTGCTTAATCTTTCAGTTTGGAAATTTTTCACTCTCATGTTAAGGTGGCTTTTGTGCCAAAGCTTTGTTATTTAGTTTTTGGTTATTCATGAGTGGATTTGTTTTGTTCTGCAACTACCCTAAATTTCTAGGTCAAGCAAGGTTATTATACTTATGGCTGTGCTATTCTTAGGAGTTGTGGAATTCTGGAGAAAAGGGGCAAACACGGACATGGTCTTGCTCATGCTATGGCCTGTGCTTAAAAGAACACGGGCTAGCAGCCCCTTGCAAGGTTGTGCTTTCCTTTTTGAGTTTTGTAAAATTTTTCTAGTAAAGAGCACGGCCTCAAGCATGGTCGCAAGCATGATTGCGCTCTTCCAGTGTGCAATTGTTTTAAAAGAGTAAGCACACTCGCCCAGCACACCCGTGCTTCTTGACGTGCTCTTGTGCGATTGTTCATCTTCCATTCTTCCTTTTTATAGTCACCCATTGACGTACTCTATCATACCTTTTTCTTCACCGAGCTCCCTCCTCTGGCTTTTGTGCTTGTTGCTTTGGCTTTCTTGCTCAATTTTTGAGTTTTTCTTTCGCGGATTCTCTCTCGCCCATGTCTTCCTCCCTCTTTGAGCAAAGATATAATCTCGCCTTCGAATCTAATCCTTTTAAATTTCCATTGACCTTGTAAATCTCTTGAATTTGATGTATCTTTTCTATACTTGCAGTGAAATGCTAGATTCATGACCTTAAGGCTAGAAACCATGCTATCTTTGTCAATTTTTAGTTTGGGATAATGACTAAGCACGGACTTGCTTCCTTGGAAGCACGGCCGTGCTTTTTAGTAATCTAGGCTGTTTCCAGAAAACCACACCCATGCTCTAAATTCTTAAGCACAATCATGCTCTTTTGCTAGCACGGGCGTGCTTATGTGTACTATAAGTGATTTTCAACTAAGCATGCTTCGTGCTCTCTTTTAGCCAACACACCAGTGTTGTTTATACAGCACGACCGTGCTTAGTTTAACTTGCCTGTGTATTGACTTGTATGGTAATTTTTATGTAGGATAATGCTGAGGAAGAAGAATATGATATTTGGACCCACCTCCAATTAGGCCAGTAGCGAGAGTAGTTTCTAGGGTGCCCTGATGGGACCCGAGTTTGGTGTATTGGTACATCAGCTGTGGTACAACCGTCTGAGCACACGACGCATTGGTGAGTCCTAAGAGATTGATTGAGACATCTTACATGATGTGGGACTCGTCGAGGAGGCTCGAGGCTTCTTGCGCATGAGAGCATGGTGTCAGTTTTTCACCATATCGACACTACTAATCGAGAGCTGACGTCAGAGTTCCTGGTGACCTTTGAGCTCGAGCGTGGGATAATCAATGTCCACAGGGTTGACACTGTCCAGTTCTCAATGTGGTTGGGGCTTTACGATGAGGCCTTCACCCAGACCCAAGAGTATGATGCCCTCCTAATCATGCACCCACTAGTGGAGTCTTTGGAGTCCTATTAGCGCCATCTTAGCACCACTAATGGGTATGATCCACGCCGATCGTATACCACCAGCCTTCGTTTCCCCGCCCTTAAATATATCCATCATCTTCCGAGTCACACTTTGACAGGGTAGGACAACAGCGCCGGAGTGGTGAGCTGAAGGGACTGCGACTGGCTACTGAGCATAGTCGATGGGTTCCATCTTTACCTAGGATATGAGGTCGCTCTCGCTTTTCATCATTAGGCGGCTAATCCTAGAGTAGGAGTCATATTTGCTGGTCTATACATCACCAAGCTCGTCTGAGGATGGGCCTCGAGAGGGGATCAGTGGCATGAGGATTGAGGGCAGTAGCGCCTTGATCACCCACGATACCCTGCTAGCCATGAGGATGGTGCCGCTAATAAGGACTGTGCATGGGACTCACTACTATGTTAATGGTGCTCCTGCCCCTAGTACTGTGCCATCTTCTCCTCTATCCCCTCCGGCTGCTTGCTCCCCTTTTCCACCACCGACTCGACCCTCTACCAGCCATACCATACCATCGACAAGTTCACCACTCTACTAGCATTGGCTGGGCAGGAGTATTATTAGGATCGTCACTCACCTCGGTGAACAGTTGTCATCTTCACCATCTTCTTTGGCTCCAACACCAAGTCATGTGGGGGTTAATACCATTGATTTGGACTCAAAGGAGTCCGAGGCCTCTGACTCTGTGGGTGGAGATGACTCAGGGAGTGAGGGAGGACCTCCATCCAGAGATGAGCCCGCTACTTCTAACGATACCGATTCTGATGACCCAAATGCTACTGAGTCTGAGTCCAACTGAGCATCATCATATCTTTACATTTCAGTCTTTTATTATCAGTTCTTTGACTTTGTATTTTCTTTATGTGGACTTGTACTTTTTGTATAGTTAGCAAGGGGAGTCCCCTGCTAAATTGTTTTATCTTTTGTGCATGTTATTATTTTCTTTTAGTAGATTATTTTGGTTTGAGTTTCTCAAGCTTCACTTATGGAGTCTTCTTGCTTTACATGATGTATGCCGTATTTGGAATATATGAGTTGTTCACGTTGAGAGCGACATCATTACTCTCAATGTCCAGGGAAGCCCCTAAGAACTCTCCTCAATTTTATTAAATTGTCGTCATTTTATAGTGTATGCTTGCATGGTTTACATTAAGGATGATGTTATGTTCAAGTGTGGATTAGAGGAGCGTTATCTTTGTATTTATTATGATGATGTATGACTTAGGATGATCTATGACTTTTTGTTAGGGATTCATAAGACAAAGGGTAACACTAAAGTTAGTGTTATTTTGTTGTTTTTAATTGTTAGTTTCACACGTGCCCCGAAACCCATCTCTTCTTGCACTTTACCCTAGTTGTGGATTTACTTGTATCCTAGGAAGGATTTTAGCTTGTAGACCAAGTCCCTGAAAAAAAAAAAGTTAGTTGCTTATATCTTTAATTGTCAGAAAGTCATATTCGTATTAATGCCCTATTGAAGTTTTATAAATAGTTTATACCAAAAGATGGTAGAAAGAGCTATCTCCTTAGAAGTGTGAAAGCTATCCTTGAGTAGTCTGATCTTGGGCATCATTAATGTTCACTTGATGACCTACTGGGGGAAAGGGCTATCTCTAGGGTGTATGAAGCTACTACCCATTTAGTTTTTTTGTAAATATAGGGTCTTTTGAGCTGGTTTTCCTTCCAAGGTACATAGGGCACATATCTAGGGTAAATTCACTCACACACAATGAGTATGGAGTATAAGTGAATCTCTTTCTTGTAGAACCAGCTAAATGCACACTAGTCTCTAGGGTTCCCTTATTTAAATATTAATTCCTTTTCCTCTATGAGATCAGAGGTCATGCACTCATCTTCTCTTCTTTTGAGGCGAGTGTTTTGCTTGAGAACAAGCAATTGTTCAAGTGTGGGGGTATTTGATGAGTGTGTTTTATATAGATATTTTATATACCCTATCGCATGATTCACTTGTCCTTTTTGCAGTCTTTTATTATAAATCGATGCTACTTTGGGTATATTTGTTAATTGATGCAGATAATCAGGTCTTGGATTGAAATAGATGAATAGAGATGAATTCTAGTGTGAAATGAAGTCATAATGAACCTTTCAGAATAGACACGGTCGGGAAGCATGCCCATGCTTACAACCATGCAGTTTTCAGGACTTAGAGAAATTCAACCCAACTAAGGAAGCACATCTGTGCTTGGAAGCATTGTCAGAAAGTATGGTCATGCTTATGCCCATGCACTTCATTGGAATTTGAGCAAACTGAAGATCATGGTTCCACTGCCTCTAGCACCATCATGCTCTTGAAGCATGGTCGGTAAGCACGGGCATGCTTACACCGATGTACTCTATTGGGATTTTCAATGAGAAAAAAACACGACTCCATGGCTCCCAGCACCAGTGTGCTCTTGAAAACCTAACTTAGGGCAGAACTTAGCACCATTCCTGGCTAGATCTGGGTGGGAAGATCATTGTAGGAATGAAGGAATGCCGGCAAGATCATCATAGATCGCTCTCCGATGAAGATTGTGAAGCAAGAAGGAAGTTTTATGAATATCATTTCTTTCTCTTGTTGTTTTTATTGGATGTATTGAAGAACCATGAGGGGCTAACTGTCATTCGGTGCTCCAGATTATGATCCTTGACTTTTGATGTATTGAACTTAGTTACTTTGATAATTGAGTTTTCTTGTGGCATTCCTCTTGTTTATCTTGGCTGCTCATCTTTATATTGATTACCTTGATATTGTATGTTTCAAAACTCAATGTGGAAATTACCGCTACCTGCATAACCATTGATTTGGTGTGCATGTTCCTCATAGTTACAAATTTAGTCAGGAAGCATGTTAACCTTAGTTGCACATCCGTTGTCTAGATGATGATTGAGTGATCCATCTAACTAGGGCACACATTTCGGAAGGTATTGAGTCTGCTCTGAGCCTTAAGTGAGGTTATACGTTATAAAACCCTCCATAGGGGTTCACCACGGTCCAAGGACAGGGATATGTAATCATTGCCTAGTCAATACATTTGTTGAGGGGATTAATCCGGGGCACTATCTTTTCTACTGCTATCTTTTCAACCCAAACCCTGTCTCTCTTCTCTCTCTTTCTGTATTTTTTACTTGATTTAAACTAGATTTCAACCGATCTCTTGATTCGGCTAGATAATATAAATTGAGCAAGTATCGAGAGCTATACTAGTCCTTGAGGATTCGACTAGTTGACCCATTCGGGTACACTTTATTACTTATATGACCCATGCACTTGCGGTTATGCAAAGGGCATATTAGAAGACAAAGAACATGTTAGAGATAAGTAGGGTATATCCTTAGCCAATAGGTGAAGATAAGAGAGATTGTGATAAGAAAAAGAGGAATTTTTTGAGTGGATTGAAAACAAAAAGGAGAGAACATTTCTTATTATCTGAATGCAATGTCTTCCATACAGACTTTATTCGAATATATAAAGACACCCAATGTTCACTACCAACCTACTAACTTTAATTCTAAAAAGACTCAACTTACTTAACAGCAAATGACCAAGTCATTTGATTGAGTTATTACATCACATGATTCTCCATGTTAGCATGTAGAATGATGCCACATTAGCACTGAATTATCTTTGCACCTACCCTTAATTGAAAGCTGTAAAATTTTCATAAAAATTAAACAAAAACTTTAAACTTATAGAGTACCTCTCTCCAAACTTCAAACAACATAGAGTACCTCTCTCCATACTTTTAAAATTCTTAAAGCCCTTCTCTTCACTAGATGATGCGCTTCTCACAACTAATTCAAAAAAGAGTTTCTTCTTTGGCCTCTTCTACTAAATTTGCACATTTTTCATTTTTCAACGTGTAATTTACTTGTAGATTTTCAAATCTTTTGCACTTGAAACATTAATGCTTTCTATTGTACCAACAATCTTTCTCTTCATGACCTGGCTTCTTGCAATGGTCACATTAGGTTATTCTTCTTTTTTCTTTTGAAGATGATTTTTTGGCTAGATAAGTTCCCTCACTGTCTGCTCTGCTCCTTCTTCTCTCATACTTCTTCTTTGTTCTCATGCTGGAAAAGCATTAATTAGTTTTGTCAAAATTATTTAACTAATATCTCTTAAATCTTCTAGAGATGAAATTTTTGCCTTAAACCATTTGGACAAACTTACAAATAACTTTTCCATTATTCTATAATCAGGTAGCTCTTCTTCCATTAGATTAATTTTATTTACCACTATTGTGAATCTATCAAAGTAATCTTGTATGATCTCCTTTTCTTTTATGCATAGAATCTCAAAGTCTCTTTTGAGATTTAACACTTGCATTCATCTTGTTCAGTCATTGCATTGATATAGTTGCTTTAGTATGTCACAAGCTTCCTTGGTTGGCCATGATTCTCGTGAAAATCAATTTTGAGACAACAGCATGAATAAAACATAAGGCCCTTGGAGCTTTTGCTTCTTCCCTGGCATGATCCATGATTTGATTGTATGTCAAATGATCTCCCAAAGATTGTTTATTCCTCTCATCTTCAACCGACTACCACAAACCAAGCCTTTTCAAATAAGCCTTCATTTTAATAGCCCAAACTTTATAGTTTCACCATTGAAAAACTGGGGAGGGGGGTGAAAGATAGGTGAAGAAAAGAGAGAATGTGATAAGAAAGAGAGGATTTTTTAAGGTGGACTAAGACCAAAAATGAGAGAACTTGTCTTATTATTTGAATGCATTGCCTTCCATACAGATTTTATTCAAATATATGAAGACAATCAATGTTCACTAAGAACCCACTAACTTCAATGCTAAAAAGACTCTACTAACTGAATAGCAGATGACCAAGTCATTTGATTGAGTTATTACATCACATGATTCTCCACGTTAGCATGTAGAATAACACCACATTAGCTTTGAATTTTCTTAATTGCACACTTCGATCCTGTCTAACAATAAATTTTATAGTAAGCGATTAGGAGATAAGGTGGCTTTCCCTCAGTTAGACAGCAGTATAATAAAGGATGGAATTTTTTTTTATAGAAGATGGAATAATGGAGGAAGAAGAGAAAAGAGGGAATAAATGTGATATCACTAAGCATAATGTTGTTATTTTGAGAAAAAAAAAAAGAAGGAATAATCAAGAAAACCAAATAAAAAACCTTTCTTGTTGTTTTAAAAAATTTAAAAGGGCTTTTCAAGGATTGCATATAGGAAAGTGGTATTTTGCTCTTTGGTTTCAGAAGAAGGGTTATCAACCATTATCTCAATTATAAATAATGACATTAAACATTCATGGTATCCCTTTTTGAGATTGTAACCCTTATTAAGTTCTCATATCCTTATTTATGCAAATAGGATGTCCCTTGTCATTTACTCGTTATCTGCATCTAGGTGGAAATTTTCAATGTCACATATGATCTACTAACGAGATCCTTGTATATTGTTGAGGAAGAGGAAGGTCACAAAGAGATATGACATTAAAAGTTTCAAAAATATTTCCTTCTCCTTCCCTACTCTCTTGCTTATTTTTAACCATTTTTCTCCACCTTCATTAAAGGGATGTTTATTTTGGAGGAAGTGGTAGGGAAGTGAGGGAAGTGGATTGACTTCTGCCCACTTCCTATGCTCATTTGTCCTAAAGTGGGGAAGTGTACTTCAATATTGAAGTGGACTTTAAACTAAAACCACTTTAGAAATTTTTGCTACAGAAGTGGAGGAAGTGAGCCAACTATGAAAACCCATTTCCCTCACTTCCAAATTATTTGCAAGCCATCACAAACTCATCAAACTCCTTTTCCTACCCCAGTGTCATGACCTCTCCATCAATACTATGTCCTCCATTTATTTTGATCTCTTGATTAATTGTCTTCTAATCTATCTAGTAGCCTTATCCTCTCATTTCGCCCATGTCCCTATCTAAATGTTTAGCTGCCTCCTTACCTCTCACCATCTTGATCTTACCACCAAGTCTAGCCTCGTCCTACTATCCTCATTATTCTAATCTATCCACTACAACAAATTATATTTTTAGTGATAACAAAAGTTATCACTAAAAGTAATAATTTTAGTCACAATTAGTAATAGTAGCAAATTTTAAAAGTTGTCACCTCACGTCAGAAATATCTCCAATACTAATACAAAGTGACCATTTTAGACAAATGGTCACAATTATTTCATATTTTTGTTGCCAATTTCATGATACTAACAAATTTAATATTTGTGACAAAGCAATGTGGCTACATTAATAACCTTATTTATTGATGTCCATTTTGCTGACACAAAAAATCTTTAATTGTGACGAATAAAGTGCTCAGAATAATTTGTTAGATTGTGTTATTTTTTTATTCAAGAAAAATGCTAAAGAGTGACGAATAAGCCATCACAATAATCTATTTAATTGTAATAATATTATTGGCACAAAAAAATACAATAGTGACAAAACGCTTTTGTCGATAGTAATATTTTTATTGATGACCAATACTTCGTCACTAATGTTACTTTGAGATATTGCTATGTAATTATTATTCACATAAATAAAATTATTGATTTAACAATAATGTTGTCACTAAAATAAAAATTATATTACACTTATTTTATCACTAATATAATAAATTATTTGTGATAAATATAAAGTTATATTTTAGCTACTTTTGTCAAGACAAATTTTTAGTTGCAAAAATGTTGTCACACAAGTAAATAAAGTATTTAATATTATATGAAAATAAATAAATAAATATCATCAAAATATACAAAATTCAAATTTTGAATATATAAAATTGGAAAGTTTAATATCCAAAATATAATTATAAAATTATCCTTTTAAAAAAAGAAAAATAATTATAAAATTATCCTAAATTTGGAGATGAAGTACTTCTCTATGCATTTGAATTTTCTTTTTTTGCTTTTCAGCCTCAATTTCTGTTAGAATTTGACTCCTTTGTTGGGACTTTAATGTTATTCTCTTTCCTTGATGCATATTCTCCACATTTATACATATAAAAAAGAATCTAATGAAATAATTTTAAAAATTAAAAAAATTCTAATTTAATTACAACTTTCATGCCATTATTTCTTCTAAATAGAGACAAGTTTCATGTTCCATTTGGCTTTTATGATTTTCAATAGATCAAAAATCGCAAAAAAAAATCACATAATCAAAATCTAAATAGAGATGGCAACGGGTAGGGTATAGGTAGGATATGTCAAAACCCTTACTCGTACACGTAACCCATACCCTCCGGGGGAAAAAAATTTGTACCCTTATCCGTAACCATAGTGTACCCGCTTATCCGTTGTTCAAATTACCATATAAATTTAAATGCTAATAATAATAATAATTATTATCCGTAAATATCTATTTAATTTTAATTTTTTAAATTTTTCTCTAATACTATAAATACTAGGTATAATCTAAATTAAAAGCTTGTTTTCTATCCCTTAAAATATAAATTTTGAGGATTCGGTAAACAATAACAACTTGCAAAACAATGAATTTGGAGAATATTTTTTTATATCGATTTTTATCTCATATTTTTAAAATTTGAATAGTTTTTTTTTTAAAATACGTTTATATATATATATATATGCACACACACATTTCGAATTTTGTCCTAAAATATGTTAAACATACTTTACATTTTTTTTGTGACAAAATTTAGTAGACATTAAATAGTTGAATTTTTTGTGGCAAAAAATGTGATCACAAAAAAATAAAATGACCAGTGGCGAGGAACACTTTCGTCACAATAGTGACAACGTAATTGTGAAAGATCTTAAATCGTCATAATTATAATAGTTTTAGTGACAAAAAATCATCGCAATTAACTTAAACAATAGTGTTAATTCATTTTTTTATCACAAAAAACATCATATTTGTCACAAAATGATTGATAGTTACAGAAAAAGTTATAATGTTGTAATTCTATACAAGCATAATCTATTTGGTATATTAAAACTATATTGGAGAAAGTCAGGGTTATATTTTTACTATTTTTTTAATATTTTTTGGTTACTTTTGGTATTTTTATGTGAAAAATAGTTGTTTATTTGGTAAATGATTGATGAATATATATATATATATATATATAGAAAATTCTTCTTCGTATTCTAGATACGGGGCTACACCAATGCGATGATAATGATTTAGTATTTTGGCATAGTTACTTTTAAATGTTTTAATAGGTTAATATTTTGACATAATAAAACAAAATTTTTTAGTATCTAATAGGTTATTTTGAAGTATTTATAAATAATAAATTTGTTAGAGAAAATCATGTTTAATTTTAATTTTAAAACCCTTTTAAATTTTATCTACAATTACTTAAAATATCTATATATAACCTTTGAGATTGGGTAGGAAAAAATAGACTTTTTAATATTTTATTAACAATATAATTTTACAACTATATATACTAAGATTTATAATTGTCATGGATACTAAATTGTCACAATTGAAATTGTAATAGTGATAAAATAATTAGATATCAAAACTAATCCAATCTAATGTGTAAATTCACATTTTTAGCATAAAAACCCCAATAACATGGCTAAGAAATTTAATTTTTGTGTCAATATTTAGTGGGCACTAAATGGTCGAATTTTTTGTGACAAAACTGTTGTAACAAAAAATATATGTTGAGTGATGGATAACACTTTCGTCACAATAAATGAAAAATTATAGTGACGACAATATTTCTTGTCACAATTACACATCATTCTCATCAAGAATGTTTTTACATAAAATCTTGTATGCTTTTAGTAACGAATATTGAACACAAAAGAAATTTTGCCACTGTTAATATATTAATAGTGACAATTTAATTGTGACATATACTAAATTGTCATAATTATTACTATAATAGTGACAAAAAAACATAAGTTATCATAATTAAATTAAACAATAGTGTCGGTTACCTTTTTTGACTCAAAAAACCTAATATTTGTGGTAAAATAACAGGATGGCACAAAAAAATTCTCACTAAAAATCTTAATTCTTGTAGTGATCTTTTTTCTTTCCGATCTCTCCAAAAAAGGTTAGTTTTTATTTACAAGAGCTTATTTGAATGAGGGCACCTTCTCTTTCTCTTATTCTCTTGCTAGCAATTGATAACTGGTTTGTAATTCCCCAATCTTTAATATTTCCTTTTTCTTTATGTTTTCTCCATATCAATGAGGTTATATTTGAATTGATTGATTGTTGTTATGATTCAGTTGCCTACTAATCTTGTCCTCATTAATTCTTGGTGAAGATGATTCTCAGTATTATTTGGCTAAATTTCTTTTTTCCTTTTATTTTAATTGAATCTCAATATTGAATTTTTGATTTCTTACTAGGTTCTTGTTTTTTCTCCAATCAAATTTTGATCTTGAACTTGCTTTAACATCAAAGTATATATTATGCTAGAGGCTATATTAGATCTTTTTTTCATAACATTAGGTGCCTATCTAAGTTTGAGGTTTTTACGGTGCAAAATTTTGGAAGTAATACTAAGAGCCAAGTTTAATTTATATGGACCAAGAATTTGATGAAGGTGAGATAGATTGTCAACTGTATTTGACTAATAAATTACTATGTCATTATTTTAAATTAATCATGTTGTCTTTTGGCTTGTTATCAACAATTCGTAACCTTTTCAATGTTGTGTTGTGTTTCAGTGATGCATGCCCCTAACCTTACATAATAGAGTGCATGTGTGTGTTTGTGTTTTCATTAAAATGGAATCAGATATGTCTTCTTTCTTCTTCTTCTTCTTTCTTCTTCTTTTAACAAATGTATATCTTTATCTTAAAATTGGCTAGATTTACACACTCAAAAAATATTTCAAGTATGTGAAGGTGATAAGCTACTTAAAGCTCCATATACACACTCAAAACATGATCTCAAATTAACTAAGCTATTAGAAAAAATGTATTTTTAATTGTATTAGTTAATAATTAATTGTTGATAACAATACCAATGAGCAAATTTGCAAAATCTTATTCTTGACATTTAAATCTTATCAACTATATATTATGATCATGAAATATGAAGTAGTAAGGATGTTTCTTTTGCTTTTGAAATGATAGTTTATTATTAAAATGTACAGTGGAAAGGAACATGATCTTTTGAGGGATACCATCCATAGAGTAGTAATGGAACAACTGGTACATAGTCAGGAACCATGCAAAAACTTAGGCAATGAAAATTGATTTTGTTAGATTAGGTGAGACAATAAATAGGTATTTTAATGGTGTTCTTCAAGCTATTTGTAGTATCAGAGATTTGTTAGTTCAACAATCCAGTACATCAATACATCCAAATATAGAATTCAATCAGAACTACTATCCTTTCTTCAAGGTATTGTGTATTTCTTTCCCATTTCCTTCATTTTGCCAAAATTTCCATGAACTATAAGGACAATATAATCACCTTTTACTTCACAAGATTATATTGGATGCGTTGATAGGACCCATATGGATGTAAGGGTCATCATAGGTCTAGTTAGTAAATTTGG
Source organism: Dioscorea cayenensis subsp. rotundata (assembly GCF_009730915.1). NCBI lineage: Eukaryota > Viridiplantae > Streptophyta > Magnoliopsida > Dioscoreales > Dioscoreaceae > Dioscorea > Dioscorea cayenensis. The sequence goes on from NC_052486.1 coordinate 6,152,487, forward strand.
ACTTGAAATTTACCTACATTCTCATCGATTGGGAAGGATTGACAAATGACTACCTAGACAATGTAGCAACCATTATACATTTTTTTCCTTGATCATATAAATTTTTTCCTTGACTACCTACATTCTCATCGATTGGGAAGGATTGGCAAATGACCTATACATTCCTCTAGGTTTAATAATGTAGCAACCATTATACATTTTTTCCTTGATCATATAAATTTTTGACTAAAATTAAAAAACCTTGTCTATGGCATGGCAGGAAAAAACTACATTGTCTATGTTGGGTACACAATGACACCTGTGTTTATATCTCCTTATCAAAAAGTTTAGTATCATCTAAAGAACAAACAGACTATAGTGCTCCAAATGGAAACAAATTATTCAATCTTTGTCATTCCCAACTCTGATCAAGAAAAAAGAGCATTTAGGATTTTTAAAAGTCAGTTTATGATGTTAGACTCAAAATCATTCTACCCTTTTATGATGCAAGTGGATCTTGTCCTTGCTTTTTGTGTGCTACATAGTTTTGTATGAGAACTAGACCTAGAATACATACTGTTACAAGCAGATGTTTCTAGTAAGGAGGAAGTTCTATGAGAAGCCCATCACATTAGGTGAATGATGTGAGGCATAAGTGTAGTAGAGGCAACTCTGTGAGAAAAGTACAAACGATATGTGCCACGACTATGTTTCATAGGGGAACACTTTAGAATAATGCCATTATAAATGTTTTTGTTTTTAGGTTTCGACATTGGTGCTTTTGTGTTATTATGAATGTAGTTTTATATTTTGGTTTTCAACAAGAAGATTCTTGTAATGGAATTAATTCAATGACATATTGTTTTGGCTTGTTAATAAACTCATAGTTCTCCATTATTACTTTATCAATGAACTCATTATTATATTTTTTTAAAAGGACTATTTTAATGATTGTTAGATTGTAAATTTGGTGGCTAGTTTGTCAATCTCACGTAACAATGTTAATAGAGTAGCAAGTCACAAGTGAAAATGAACACTAAATAGAAGATGGACAAAAGACATGGATAATGTCTTGATGTCGTTAATTGCAAACATGAAGTTGATAAATCATTCAAATGTCAGTCGTATGTGGAAGTTAATGAATATTATGAATAGCAACTTCCCCCTGTGTGTATGGATGCAAATAATGTAGAGAGTCGCATTGACTCTTTGAAGCAAAAATATCAAGACATTAAAAGGCTGCTGATCTTAGCGGTTTTAGGTGGAATGACTCAGAAAAAAGTTAGTGCTTGAAGATAAGACATATTGGCATATGAGTTATATGTATTTACTACTTATTCAATGATTTTTATTTAATTTAATGAATAATTTTTACACGTGACATCTTTTTATAGGGACAACTGAAAGAAAAAGACTATTTAGTCAAGCCCATGTCTTTCTTTGAGGAGCTACGGTTCGTTGTGGGGAAAAATAACAGCATTGGCGATCATACACATACTATCTACCACCAATTTAGTAGTATGAACTTGGAAGATGATAGTGCACCTGCAGCTAATGAGCTAATAGATTGTGAATTTTTAGAGGCAAGTAGCCAAAGACTTGAAGTACCAATGTTATTTACAAGCAAGATTGCTGCTAAGACTGGCCACACATCAAGGCCTGATGGTAAAAATGTTGCTATGGAGAACCTTGGAGATAAGCTGGGTGAATAGGAGGCGTTGATTAACCAGTCTAAGAAAAAAACATGGAAGGTAAAACTTTTAGAAGCTCTATGGAGCATAGAAGGCCATAGTGATGAAGACATGGAAATGGTCTTTGAAAGATTACTAGCCAATAAAAATCTAGCTGAATTCTTCTATTTGAGAAAGCCATCTCTTCGCAAAAGATGGTTGGATATCTTTATAGCTTCTATAAAGGATTTCTACCAGTAAGGATGTCATCACGGTAGGTATGTATTCACTTATGTATTTGATTTGTTGTAATGTGATTAGGGATTGTTTCCATAATTGGTTATTTTTATTTAGTTATGAGAACTTGGAATATAAATCTCACCTCAAGGCCTCTGGCTCTGAGCTCTTCTGGCTGTCTCCTGCTCAACTGTTCCACCCTCTCTGTGACCCGCTTCTGGTTGTCTCCTGCTCCCCCCTTGCCATGGCAAGCGGGGGAAAACCCCCTTTCCCTTCTCCTTCCCACCCTCTGCAACCGTCTCAATCCTGGGCTCAGATCGCCTCTTCATCCCTGCGTGCTTCTGTTCCTTCCCCGCTTCATAATCCACAACTTCTTGAGAAATTGAAGAACTCCTCCTCATCTTTTGTTAAGCTTGATGGAGTATCCCTGTCTCGGGCTCATGAGAAATTCCAGAATGCTCTGTTTGGGAAGCTCTTTGGCAAGTCGCCTCCTTTTGATCGAGGTTAAAAAGGCTTTTGGCGGGCATGTGGGCTGCCATTGGTGATGTTCAAGTCTCGGATCTACCTAATGGGTTTTTTTGCTCATTCGGTGTGCATCCCATGAGATTTCATTACGCTGCTTTCCGATGGCCCTTGGACGTTAAATGGTTTAACTCTTCAAGCGGCGCAGTGGCGGCCGTTCTTGAACAGGCTTTCGCCAAAGCTGTCCCGGCCCAGTGAGTGCGGATTCAACTTCATAACCTGCCGATTGAGCTTTGGGATGGTGAGTCGCTCGACACTATTGTTGCTCATCTCGGTAACCTGGTTAAAGTTGATGATCTTACATTGTCCCTCTCAAGATCTAAGTTCGCTCGGGTTTGTGTTGAGATTGACCTCTCCAAACCTCTTCTTGCGGGGTTTTTGGGTCGGGGACGATTCACATCGTGTTTTCGTTGTTGTTCTGTATGAGAGGCTCCCTACGTTCTGCTACTCCTGCGGTGTCATCGGACACGGATCTAACTCTTGCTCTCACCAAGCAGTTGCCGGTCTTGATCGAGCTCCTCCACCCCCTCGAGTTCCTCGAGGGCCGTGACTCGGCTTCGCTCGAACCGTGGTAACTGCTAACGAGGGTATGGAGATGGATTCCACTCCGTCTGATAACCCAGGAGGTCTGCAAGAATCTTCAATCCCCTCGGAGGACTCGAGTTCGGTTCTCGGATGATCGTCTCCCGCCCGGGCGTGGTCGTGCCCGGAATCGCGGAGCGGGTCTCGCCCGATCCGACTTCGATGGCAGCGGCGGGAGGGAGACCTCGATCCCTGATACGCCCGATAGCGTCCCATCCCGAGGCACTTGGGTTGGCATGAAAAAGTCGTGGGCGTGGTGGGTCTTACGCTTCTCGAGCCTCCCGCTTCCCACTATTACAACACTGATGGCGTTCAGATGGTGGATTCTCCTGTCCCGATGGAGGATTCCCTTGCACCATTAGCCTCGACTGTTGCAATGTCTGACATTATGCCTTTGGGAAACCCTAACCTGGCTGGGCCCTCTGATTGTTTGACTGCTTTTTCAAAAAGAGAACAACGTTCAAATGCTCTTCGCGGTTCCCAATACTCTTGTGAGCCCTTACCTTACCGAGACCCCGCTTCCCTAGGCCCTTGGTCCCCCATCATGCGTTCAGGTGCGCCCCCTCCACATCATTCGTTCGTCGGTCTTGCCTTCTTCCATCCCACCCCCTTCTTCTCCGGAGAATCCTCATTCCCTTGCGGTGGACCGTGTATTCTCTGCCTTGAATGAGGGTAACTCTGATGGGAGTGACTCTGGTGATGGTGAAGATTCTGATGGCTCGGTGAGGAGATGTCCGATGGCGAGGAGGAACTGATGATTCCATGACCCTTGTTCGAGTACCAAGAGGAGTCTAGAGCGGGATAACCTTATCCATAAAAAAGCTCTCATGTAGCTGGTTCTTCTCTTAAGAAGGGCAGATTGGAGCTAGGAGATCCTTGCTCCTAAGTTTTTTCATCCTTTCTGTTTCTCCTTCCTGCCTCTATGGAAGTTTTCTCTCCTATTTTCTTTCTTCTTTTCATTAATTTTAGTTTATTGATGAATTCTAAGATTATTTCTTTGGAATTGTGGGGAATCTCTTCTAGAAGTACCTATCTTGGATTCTTAACTTGATTCGGTCTCATCGTCCTGCTATTGTTTGCTTAGTTGAAACCCGTGCCAATGATGCCAGAGTTGATCGCTTTTGCGCTAGGTTTGGCAAAAAGTGGGAGTGGGTTGCTCTGTTGGTGATGGGTTTTTACGGAGGCATTATCGTTCTTTGGGACAGGAATCTTGGCCAGGTCTCTCCTGTGGCCATTTCCCGCAGGGCTCTTCATCTTGTTATTTCCTCTCATGCCATCTCTAGTTGGATTGTTTCTGTGGTTTATAATTCTAATCGACTTGCTCCGCAGCGCGCTCTTTGGAATGAGTTGTCTAGACTCACAGTTTTGGGTCTCCCCTGGCTTATTATTGGTGACTTCAACACCATCGTTGGTCATAATGAGCACCGGGGGGGCTCCTTTCGTTACTATTCCCGCAAAGCTTCTTTATTTTCTGATTTTTTGGATGGTAATAACCTGTTTGATCTCAATTTTTCTGGCTGTAGGTTTACTTGGTGTAACAATCAAGTGGGGCTCTCCAGACGCTGGGCTCGTTTAGATAGGAGTTTGGTTAACCCCGCCTGGCTTTCTCTTTTCTCTTCTTACTCTCTTACTCACTTACCTCGTGTCTCTTGATCATGCTCCACTCCTTCTTTATGTGTCTCTTTTTGGCTCCCCGACGGAGAGTATCTTTAGATTTAATAATTCTTGGCTTGAGTATATTGGTTGTATTGAGGCTGTCCGTAAGGCTTGGTCTTGCCTTGCCCAGCGGCAATCCGATGCAATCCTTTACTCATTTACTTTCTCGAGCTCGGTATAATGTTTCTAAATGGAAGTCTTCTGGTCTCACTCCGTTGGATGTTTCTCTCAGGGAGTCTGAGGCTGCTATTCGTTCTTTGGAAGAGGAGGATTCCTCTGACATGGTGGATACGGCTAGGCTTCTTGAGAATTATCACAGGTTTGCTCTTCTTCCACACCTTAACTCGTCGAGATGGGCCCGGTGCCAATTTACTACGGCTTAGGGATGGTGATCAAAACACGGCTTATTTTTCATAATTACATTCGTCTTCGCTCTCATCATAATTTCATTTCTCGAGTTGTGACCCGGTGGTAACAATGTCTCGGATCGGCATAATATTCACTCTCGTTTGTTAACTTTTTATACTAGCCTCTGGTCTGATTCTTCCAACAATAATGTGATTGATATTTATAACGCTCTTCCTGACGACCTCCCTTACCTTAGTGATATTGAAGGGTTGGCGCTTACTCAGCCCATCTCTCGGGATGAGGTATTTGCTGTCATTCGGGAGCTTCCTGCTGGTAAGTCACCCGAGGCCACGATGGTTTCAATCTTTGAATTCTACAAGTTTTTGGCGGAGATTGGTGATCGTCTTTATAGTGCCATTTCTCATTTCTTTGGTCCCTTTCTGTGATGCCCTGGGCCTCGTGGGGTCGGGCCTACATCTCCCTTATTCCTAAGATGGAGCATCCCAGGTTTGTTTCTGATTTTCGTCCCATTTCTCTTTGTAATGTTTGTTACAAAATTGTAACCAAAATTCTTGCTAATCGCCTTAAGTCTGTTCTGCCTAAGCTCATTAGTCGTGAACAAGTTGGCTTTATCCCTGGTCGGTGCTCTTTTGATAATATTATTGCTTTGCATGAGATTGTTCATTCGATGGAGCAGGATTATATTAGCCCCCCTGGATGATTACTAAAATTGATATTGAGAAAGCATATGACACGATTAGTTGGAGTGCAATTCTTGCCACCCTTGCGAAAATGAAGTTTCCTGTTAAATGGATCTCCTGGATTGAATCTTGTCTTAAGTCAACCTCCTTCTCTATCCTTGTCAATGGCTCTCCTTCTGATTGGATCTCCACCTCCCGTGGAGTCCGGCAAGGGGACCCTATCTCTTCATATCTGTTCATCCTAGTTTCTCAAAATCTTTCCTATATTCTTAATCGGGCCCTTTCGTCTGGCTTGATTCCTGGTTTTCATCCAAACTTAGCTTCTAATTTCAACCACCTCATGTATGCGGATGATTTGGTCATTATCTCTAGAGCATCTCGGTTTGCTGCTAGAAATATCAAATTATCCTTGGATATTTATGCTAATCTGACAGGTCAAAGGGCCAATGTATCCAAGTCTGCTATATATCTTCCCTCCTGGTTTAACTTTCGTGTGGCCAGAAGCATTAAATCAATCCTGAACTTTAGTATTGCTTCCTTTCCACTAAATTATCTTGGCATCTTGATCTCTCCTAAAAAGCTTAATGTTTCTTGCTTCAAGCCCTTGGTTGATAGGATCTCCCGTACTGTGTCTAGGTGGAAGCATCTTAAACTTTCTATGGCAGCCAAAACCACCCTCATTAACTCTTCTCTTCTTGCTATTCCAACATATTACTTATCTATCCTTCCCATTCCTGATTCCATCCTTAAGGAGATCACCAAGGTTATTAGGCACTTCTTTTGGCACAAGGGTGGCAATGGAAAGGGCATCCACGCGGTTTCTTGGAGTTGTATCACCGAATCTAAATCTGAGGGGGGCCTTGCTCTTCGTAACCTTCTTATTGCTAAGCATTCGCTTAAAGCCAAGCATGTGTTCAAACTTCTTAACTCGGTTGATGATATTTGGGTTAATATTGTGCATCTTAAATATGGTCATTTTAATCATTGGAGGGATTGTGTGCCTCGTAATTGTTCTTGGTTTTTTAAAGGTCTCTGTCAGACTGCTGCTGTTATTAAACCTTTTTGTTGGATTAGATCTGTTAATCCTGCTTGTACATCTCTGCTTTATGACCCTTGGTGTTTTGAGACACCCCTTGCTTTCAAACCAACTTTTATCAATATGCACATAAACTTGGAATCTATGACTTGCACTGACTTATGTTCTGATAATGTTTGGAATTTCAATTGTCTTGTGCATTTGTTTGGGTCTCATCTTTGTTGAGATCGAGAGATAATTTGGGCCACATTGATCCTCTTGGGCATAACATTTGGAGTGCAGGGCTCCTACGCCCTGAGTCTCACGCAGTGCATCTAGTGTGTACCATTATCTAAATTCAAATCCCTCAAATGCTTTTTGGGTGGGATGGGTGGAGGAAACTTTTGGCGTTTGAAGGTCATGCCTAGGGTCAGGCATTTTCTGTGGCTTGTTTTTCATGGTAGAATTGCTACTGCAGAATTTCTCTATGCTATTAATTTGGGTCCCCAGGAAGAATGTGTGTGATACGCAATCGGCTATTGAAACCTCACGAACATTTATTTTTCCCAATCTTTGTAAAAATTCAGGGCCTTTGGAATCATATTTCTTCACTTATATCCAAACAGATTGTTTTTCCGGATGGGTTTATCTCTGGGAGCTGGCTCCTTCATTACCATCTGCCTTCTAGGTGTATTGCTCTGATTGCTATGACAGCTTGGTTTTGTCCGGAAGGCTAGATGTGATGCAATATTTAGAAACATTTCTCCAAATTTTTGTTCATATTGCTCACGAGCCATTTCTTATACCAATGTTATGAATTATATTGGCAGTTACGTATGCGAGAAATGTTTTTGGTTAGCAATTTTTTTGCAGCCTTGATGGTCCTACTCTTTTTCTTTGCATCGGCTTGGAATGAACATACCCGAGGTTTGTCGTGGTGCCTTCTTTTTAGCTTCTTCTAATGCCAAAATTTTGCTTGCAGGTCGGTCTTCTGACTCTGCGGACTCCCAGATTGCTGCCGACTTGAGCATTCTTCACTCGGTGATTCGACAAGCTTATGAGCATTCTTTCGAGTTCGATGTATCTTCGTCTCCAATTCCTGCATCCTGGACCTGTTATCCTCCCGTAATTTCGTTTGCTCCTGGAGATACCGCCACTGGATCAATCGTATTAACCATCTCCACATTTTGCTTGGATCTCCTCGTCTCTGCATTGTCCCTCGTCCTTGGTTGCAGGTTGCATTCAGGATTGCCAACTTTGGTCGTCCTGCTCATCGGTTGTCCCTCTTTCACTCTGGTCTTGATCTTCCCCATTGGTTGATGAAGATTTTTGATGCTGCTGGTTTTACTGTTTAGTTTTTGTTGTATTTCTTCTTTGCTTTGTTTTTTTTTTGTTTTTGTTGTTTTGTTTGGTCTGTAATCCTTAACTCTTTGTAAACCTTTTTATTTTTTAATAAATTAGCTCTCTGAGCTCTTCTCTAAAAAAAAAAAAAATCTCACCTCAAAAGTCTAACTTCAGATAGACTGCATAATAAAAATAAAAGGACAACGCATTGTTTTTTTTCCCTCATGGTTTAATTTCTATATTAGTTTCTTCATAGAAATGATCCTAGCATTAGATATGTATAAAATTTTAAGTTCGATTGAGTATAGTTACTTGATCTACGGCAAAGAAGAATATGGATTTATTTTATTTGGGAATTGTGCCTTATGAGCTAATAATGACATGGAGGAGAAATGTTACACAATTTCTATAAGAAGTTAAATAGGGCAAGCACCATTTTGTCATTGAGCATCGTTAGACTTAGGTCAATCCTTAAATATGGGGAAATATTTATGCCTTATATCAAATAGTCCTACTGTTTTATTCACATCTAAAATAGTTAATGAGTTGTCCATTGTTGGCATGGAATTAAAGATATCATGTTTTAGCAAGTAAGCATCTTAGGTTTGCTGATACAAGTTAGTCTTGTTAGAGGAACCAAGTCAATCTTGTCAGAAGAACCATGTGAATCTAGCTAGAGACAATTGTTATTTCTTTAGTTTATGATCTTGTAAAGCAAAACTTTGCAAGGATTTTTCTTTTGTTCTAAGTAAATTCAAACTTATTTTCCTATGAAACTTGAAACCTTTTTTTTTATTACTTTTAATTTTTGAAGATTATTAAAGAATGTATGAGTTTCTTGGTAATGCTTTTGTTTATGCATACTACCATGGTTCCCTATATATCTTTTTTTAGCATCTTTTTGTTACTCCTTTGGTGTGTTTGTTTAACAGCACATTCAACATGTGAACTATCCTTGGTTTTATTTTTGTGATGAGACTTTTGTGTTGATTAATAAACTTTTTAGAATGCCAATGATTGGTATTAAGAGTGATGAAAGGTTTTCACTTAAAATGTCAATGATCGGTATTAAGAGATGTTGATACCCAGGAAATAGTATCAAGTATTAAATATTTTATGTTTGCTTTCACCTTTAACTAACTGATGCAACCTATTTAGAGGTGTTTTGAGATAATTCTCTCAATATTTCTGCATATATTAGGGTTAAGGTAAGTTTCCCATGAGTGGAAATAGTCATGACACTCACATATTATGTTTATTGACTTGAACCTTAGTTAAATCAGAAAGGTATGTACTAAGTGAATGTGTCTCGGTTGAAAGATATGCTTTTCAATAATGAATCCTTTGGTGGTGTATCATAAACATGGAGGGAACAAATAAAAAAAAAGCAAGAACAAAAGATAGTAATTGAAAGCGTCATATTTGTAAGCAAAAACCTACAATTCTAATCGGAAACGTCATATAGTCAGTGAAATCTTATGATTTTAAGTGGAAATGATGAATAATAAGTAGATACTCCAAAATATAAGTGGAATGTTTGACCCTTTTAAAAGAAGAAAAAATATAACAAAAAAATAATTAGACACTAACTAAGAGTTAGTTAATGTACCCAAGTTCAAGTAATAAATACTTCAAATTATACGAGATATAAATCTTGCCATATAAATTTACACAGAGGATAAAAACTCATAAACACAATAATTACGATAGGAGTAAAGAGCCCAAGAGAATGTCCACCATCCCTTCAACTGCATTAATTATGAAGTTGACGGCACTATTATTGAACATGTGATATATGTGGTACACAAGCTGAAAATCTACTTTAGAATATATAGAACAAATAATTTTGTGTGTATCTAGTATGGCAAACTTCATCCTTACATAAGAAACCACAATGCCCCATCGTTCACATAACATGTCTAGTACTGACTCCATAGAAGTTAATTTGACAAGTTGTAAGACTTGTTCCTTTCCCTTATATCTCATGACAGCAATAAAGTTTCCATTAATAACCTACAACAAAAGCACCTTGCATTGACAAAAATTTAAACTGCACAAGATATGAGAAACTTTTCAGAAAAATGAAAAGATTACTCGCACTAAATATGTATATTTCTTTTGGCCTTCCTTATATGACTGAGGATGGTGAGATACTAAATAAGAAGATATAAATACCCTCAAAAAAGAAATTAATGGTAATAGATGCCCCGAAACAAAATGACAAAGAAGCACAACAAGAAGAGAGAAGAGAAAATTATCATATAGAGATGGTAACAAAAAAGCTTAAGTGAGGAAGAAGAATGGGAGAAAATATGTTGTTTCTTTCAAAAGAGAAAAAGTACAAACTAGTACAAAAAAAAATAATTAAAAGATAAAAATCTGATGGATTGATATGACTTTTTTCCCATCATCACACAATAGTACAAAAAATTGAAAAAGTCAATACTTAAAAAAACACATGATGCAAAAGTAAGAAGTGATCGGACCTTTTCCCAATCCACATTGAGGCAAAAATGAGAATCTAGTAAAAATTACTTGACGGTGTGAGCTTGAGGGACGAAAAAGTTAATGAATTGAAAAAGTAGGAATTGTGTGGGATATTCAATGCCGTGTTTTCATAGTTTGAAAACGATGTTGGATTTTTTTCATTCTCAATACTACAAAATATTTTTTTTTCTATATAAGTAATCAAACTGGCATTCATCCAAGAATCTCCCATTTGGTTGCGCAAGCTATTTTTTACAATGAGAATTATATTAAAATGATTCTAAGCTTAGCATCAAATTCCTAAATAAAATTGGATGGGATATGATTTTAAAATAAGTATTATGTAAAGATTTTAAAAGCAGAAATTTGGATTTTAAATACATATTTGGCTTGTAGCAAGAAACAACTCAATGGCAAGGATTAAAGCTCTCTGATTCCGTGATTCGCACCTTTGACTCCAAACTTTAGATTGTCAAACGAATGAGAAGAACAGGATAGAGTTATAAAATTGAATCTTGAGACATGGGAAACTGAATTAGTTTTTTATAATATATTTTTTCATATAAGTCCTTAAACAATTCTTTAATTGCTTTTTTATTTATTTTATTTCTTGGTTTTAGTGGGGGCAAATTGAAAAAAAATTAAAAAAAATTCAATATTATCTAATGGATTTCTCAATGTTGAGTGGGGCTAATTGCTCCCACTGCCACCACTCTAGATCTATCAATGATTATATATATATATATATATTATTCTAATAATAGAATTGTCTTTACTTGAAAAATATAATGCCAACTTCATCTATATATATAACACAAATATGCATAGAAAAATTAACAACCCAAAACAATTTCGCGAAAGCTTGGCAAACAACTGCTTCTCCAGGAGAGTTTGCAAAATAACCCTCAAATGTTGAGCATGATCCTCATTTGAAGGTGAATAAACCAAAATATCATCGATGAACACAATGACAAACTTGTCTAAATAAGGCCTGAATACCCTATTCATTAGGTCCATGAATGCTGCAGGAGCATTGGTTAGACCAAACGGCATCACCAAAAACTCAAAATGGCCATAACGGGTCCGAAATGCCATCTTTGGAACATCTTCTAACTTAATCTTGAACTGATGATACCCAGACCGCAAGTCAATCTTGGAGAACACCCTTGCTCCCATCAGTTGATCAAACAAATCATTAATCCTTGGTAATGAGTACTTGTTCCTGATGGTCACCGTATTCAATTGTCTATAGTCGATGCACAACCTCAAAGATCCATCTTTATTCTTCACAAAGAGAACTGGTGCACCCCAAGGTGATACACTTGGTCGAATGAAACCCTTATATACCCCAATGGTCACCGTATTCAATTAAGTCTTCAATTCTCTCAGCTTTGCTGGTGCCATCTGGTAGGATGTTATAGAAAGAGGAGCCGTACTAGGTAGTAGGTCTATAGCTAACTCCATCTCTCTATCTGGTGGCAAACTAGGCAGTTCTTCAGGGAAAACATCTGGAAACTTCCTCACCAATGGCATCTCTTCCAAAGCTAGCGCCTGAAATCTGGTATCCACCACATGTGCCAAATACACAGGACAACCTTTGCTCTCTAATTTTCTTGCTTCCAAGGACAAAATCAAGCACGAAGGCAAAGTCCTTCTCACACCTTTTAGCACCACTGTGGGTCTTGAGGACCCAGGAAAAGTTATTTTCTTCTTGAAACAATCAATGGAAGCATGATGCCTATCCAACCAATCCATACCAAGGATGGCATCAAAATCCTTAATTTCCAAAGGAATTAAGTTTGCCTTCAACACCACTCCACTAACTAGCATAGGGCACTCCCTATACACCAAACTCCTGACTACCTCCTCACCAAGAGGAGTATGTATCACTAACTCACACTCTAAGGAAGAAGGAGGACTATCAGCATGACATGCAAATGCAGTGCTAATAAAAGAGCACACTGACCCAGAATCAATCAATACATAAGCGTCATGCTGAAAAATGGATAGTGTACCTGTAATCTCATTAGTCTGAGCTCTAGTCTGAGGTTGCTAAGGAACCGGCCGTGAAGTGTTACTGGCAGCTCCTAACTTTGAAGTCACTAAGGTAGGTGCTACTGGCTGTAGACCTCTAGACTAACTAGGATGGCCTTGAGATGGCTGCGCTGATCCACCCCGACCCAACTCTGGACATGCTGATCTTAAATGTCCAGTCTGACCACACTAGAAACACTTGTGAGGAGCTAGGCACTGTCCTTTATGTGACTTCCCACAGTTCCAGCACCTGTTGTTGGCTTCTAGGCCTCTCACACTAGGAGCACTATCAGAACGTGAGAACCTCTATTGATTACCGCTCTGAGGTGGTGGAGATCTTACAGGGAATAATGCAGAAATGCCCTTAGACGAACCATCACTCCTGCTCTTCTTGGATAGCTGCCGCATTTCTAAGCTTCTTCTCTTAGCAATGTTCTCTCGAACTCTCTTGCCTTCTCTAACCAACTGCTCTGCCCTCAAAGCTGATTGTACCATCTCCTTGAAACTTTGCTTGCTTGTGACTGTTATTCTTTCTCTGATGCCCAAGTTTAAACCAACTTCAAATTTGGAACAAAGAACTTCCTCTGTAGGTACTAACTCTGGAACAAAACTAGCCAAGTCCTTCAACTCTGTCTCATATTCTATAACTGTCTTGTTTCCCTGAACCAACCTCATGAACTCGTGCCTTTTCTGATCATGGTGAAATAGGATATAATATTCTTCATCAAACTCACACAAGAAATCTGACCAAGTGACCGCCCGAAGGATTTGCTCTTTAAAATGTCCCACCAAATCCTAGCTCGGCCCTCTAGCAGTCTAGTAGCAACCCTAAGTCTCATCTCAACACCTAGACCCATATCATCAAAGTTAGCAATCACCCTCTTGATCCACTCCTTAGCAATCATGGCACCACTGGTGCCATCAAAAGAACCACATCCAAGCTGTTGGGCTTCCTTCAAGAGCTTAAATAAGACTAAGGTCTGGCTAGGTCCACTGACCTCTGCTGATGCATGCTGAACTGCTGGGGTCTATAGTGGTGCTGGGGTAGTCTGAGTTTGAGTCTGTAGTGGTGCTGCTAGAGTCTGTCTCGAGTAATCTAAGAATTCTTGATACTCCTGATAGGTAGGTTGTCTTCCCTTGGTAGCCCAATGGACCCTGAAGGCTTCTAGTGCCTCAGGAGTTGGAACAAAACTAGGCACTAGAGCAGCTCCCTGAATCTCAGGGGCATGCACTGAAGCAGCCACTGCAGGATCATGCCCTGAACTGGCTTCCTCATTAGGTAGCGATAGAGATGAGGGCGGGGATGGCTCTCCTCATCTCCCACCTTTCTGAACCCTTGGTGTATCAACAGCAGGGGGAGTGATTCTCCCACGGAGAGCACATAAACGTTGTGCTGTCATTTTACTGAAAGAAAAACACAAGACAACTTTTAGAAATAATTCCTACATGCAACAATGCTATATGCAAACTCAACTGGGATACACTAGGTATAAGGATAAAGAATTCAACTTCTGACCCAATTAAGAAATTAACGCTAGAACTGGATTATACTATCTAAACCTAAGCCTAACTCTAAACCAGGGCTCTGATACCACTAAAGTATATCATGCCCCATCCCGCGGGTCCCACATGTGACATACAGCCACGACAACCTAAGGAGGTTAAACACCTGCCTCAATCCTAGATCGCCGTAAGGCTAACCTGTTCTCTACACAATACCACTATAATCACAAGGAATAACTTAACAATAAATACTTACAACAATCATCTTAACCATGTTCAATGGATTGACACCAAGGTAATAAGTATAAATAACCACACTAAAATAAGGGTAGAAACAACAACAATGACAACCACAAGAAGTCTAAAAATATAGAGTATACTGTTTATGTAAAAAAAAATTGCATATCCTAATTCAAATCGAATAAAAATTTTAAAAAAAAATTACATACAGTCAAATCATAATCGAATTAGGACAACATGTGGTTCAAATAAATAAATTTCATTATATTTGGATATATTCAAGATAAGTCTAGATGACATTTTCGAGATAATCTAAAACGTTAGAATATGAAGATAAGCCGAGAGCACAGATCTCAAGGCGATCTAAAATATCCAAATCACAAGATCAAAAGAGAGCACAGATATCGAGGCGATCTAAAATATTTAAATCACAAGATCAGCAGAGAGCACATATCTCGAGGCGATCTAAAATATTCAAATCATAAGATTAACCGAGAGCACAGATCTCGAGGCGATCTAAAATATTCAAATCATAAGATCAGCCTAGAGCACAGATCTCAATGCGATCTAAAACATTTAAATCACAAGATCAGCCGAGAAAACATATCTCGATGCGATCTAAAACATTTAAATCGGAAGATCAGCCGAGAGCACAGATCTCGATGCGATCTAAAACATTTAAATCACAAGATCAGCCGAGAGCACAAATCTTGAGGCAAAATATAAATTACAAAATTGCCCTTGAGACCATATCTCAAGGCATAAATACAAATTACAAGATCGCCCTTGAGAACACATATCTCTAGGCAATCTCAAATCTTAGGATAGCCCAAACACACATCCCGAGGCAATCCTAAATTTTATGTAGCCACATCTCGTGGCAACCTAAGAAAATGCGAGGGCTCCCAAACACATATCTCGAGGCAGATTGAATTTTATTAAAATTTGAAAATTTAATTAAAATTCTAAATTTTGATTTTATCCTCTCTCGAAATTTATTAATTAAATTTAAAAAAAATCAAATTTTAAATTTTAAAATTTGATTTTATCCTATCTTTTGACTTGGTTCAGCTATTATTTCACGGAGGTTGGGTTATGATTTTGCGGAGAAATTTGGTGGTGAAGATAAGAGCAAATAATCGAGTTCTTTAAAGAGGAAGGAGGAGGTTGAACCCAAAAAGAGAGGAAAAAAAAGAGAAGAAAAAGGAAAAAGACAAGAGAAAGATAAAAAGAAGAAGGAAGCCTGGGGGGAAGGCAGCCAAAAATAAAAAAATAAAAAAAAAGAAAGAAAAAAAATGAAGAAGAAGAAAAAAAAAAGGAAAAAAAATGAGAAGGAATTGAGAAGAAAAGAAAGAATGAGAAAAAAAGTATGTACTCCTCTCCTCTTATATATATTTATACATAAAAAAATATATTAAAAAAATCGCCTGAGCTACCATTGTTGTTGTCATCACGTTGGTTGCTTGCCACTGCTGCCTGTCAGGGAAGCCGCCGACGTGGTTGAGTGGCTGAGATAATGCCTCTTGACACCGTTGCTACTGACGCTTACTATTGTCGTGTTGTCAAAGCGAAGAAGAAAAAAAATCAAGAGGAAAAAAAGAAAGAAAATCGAAGAAAAAAATCTCCTATTGCCGTCTGTTTCTCACCGTTATGGCTGCTTGAGTGGCTAAAATAATGCCGCCAAGCATGCAATCTGCCGTTCGCCACTACTACTACTCACCGCCGTTGATACTTGAATAACTGAGATAATGCCGTCAAGTATGCCCAATGCTTTTGTTGCCGTCGATGCCGCCGTTGCTGCCGGATGTTGTTGTCGTCACTGCTGATTTCGTCATTTGCTTTGTTGCTGCTGCCATTGCATGAGAGATATCAAAGCAGAGTTGTTGTCAAGGCTGGAGAGCTGGCGGAAATATACATGCACCAATGCTGCCTGTTCTTTCTCGCCATTGTTAAGAATATATTAAAGCTGCCTGTCAGCATTACTGAAGAATGTTAATGCTTCTTCCGCATCATGGACAAAGTTAACAAGAAGCGCCGGGAGAGGTATACGCACTTATTCAGCACCGGGAAGCCTGATCCGTCTCTTTTCGCTTCGTCGAATTCAAAGCTCTCAACTTTAACATCAGTAGCCGATGGATCGATCCCAATCACACCACTTCTCAAGGATGAGCTAGATATCATCATGCCGACCATCCGGAACCTTGACTTCCTCGAGATGTGGAGGGCGTTCTTCCAGTCGTACCACTTCATCATCGTTCAGGATGGAGATCCGTTGAGGACCATCAAAAGTCTTGAGGGTTTCGACTATGAGCTCTACAACCGCAGCGATATCCATCAGATCTTGGGGCCTAAAGCATTCTGTATCTTGTTTAAGGACTCTACTTGCAGGTGCTTTGGGTCTATGATTTCTAAGAAGAAGTATATTTTTGCCAATGATGCAATTGCTTCGTAGCATAGGATCTGTCTGGAAAAGAGATCAATGCACTTGAACAACATATATATATATATATATATATATATATATATAAAAACCTGCTCTCCACTTCCCCTCCTAATCAGAACTATTGACAAAGGTGGTGGGATTCTCGACGCGAACTAGCTCATCTTCAGATCTTGCACTGTATCAATGGAGGAAACTACAGTGTTCACGCCATCACTAGAAGATATGAAGCACGTCAGCTCTGAGGATGGGAAGATGCTCACCAAGCCCTTCCTCGATGTGTGCAAGCTTGTGCTGCCGGTCATAGAAAAGTTTGGAGTTGCAGTGTCACTCATAATTCTAATCCATCAAAGTTTGAGCTCCTCTACAGCATGGTGTGTCTAGGGGTTGAACCTAAAACAGCAAAGGCTTCTTCAAGCTGTACCGATGGCCTTTTGTGGCTGACAAGGACCATGGACTTCTGGTGGAACTATCCCGCAACTTGGTTGAACATCATGATTGGACAATGCCACAAGCTTGTACAGATTCCTATGTTAAAACTTTGAAGAAATGGCATGGCTAGTTTTAGCCATGAAACTCACTCCGGACAGGAACAAATTCATGGAAGTGATAAGAGGATCAGGTGATCTAAATGTGGATATGATGACACTACAGGAAAATATGCATTTTGCAATGAGCTTTTCCCGGCGGTTTAAGTAAAACTACCACGAAATTCTACCTTTGCGGCGGTTGTCATGGCTGTTTTATTTTTACGGCAGTTTAGTGTAAAACAGCCGGGAAATTCAAGCATTTCCCGGCGGTTTAAGCAAAACCGCTGGTAATGTCATACATTTCACGGCGGTTTGAATAAAACCGCCACTAAAGTCATGCATTTAGTGGCAGTTTTAATAAAACGGCCGCGAATAGCAATTTATGAGAATTTCTTATTTTATTGTTGATTATTATTATTATTATTATTATTATTATTATTATTATTATTATTATTATTAATATTAATATTATTTTGTATTGAAAATGGGTTCATTAAATTGAATCAAATTAAACATTAATTAATACCTCATTAATTATTTTTTATTTTAATAATAATTAATATTAATTTTCTTATTATTTCGTATTGAAAATGGGCTCATTAAATTGAATCAAATTAAGCATATCAATATACATTAATTAATCCCTCATTAATTATTAGTCTATTTGCATATTTCCATAGCCACTTTTTTATATAATTATTGTTTATAATCATAGTGTTTCGATTAAATTTGAAATGGTCCAACTTTATTAATCTTTCGAAATGTATGCATATTAATTTCCTCAAAAATAATTTATTTTTTTAATAATTATTATTAGGTATAGATTGATAATATAAATCTTACGATTTAGATTATTATGTGGAATTACATGTAAGATTTTTTTCATAGAATAAAAACAATTTTTAAGCATTATCTAATTTATAATCAGTGATTTGTTATTTAATGGAAAAAAATGTGAAAAAACATAATTATATATATATATATATACTATATATATATATATATATATATATATATATATATATATATATATATATCTAGAAATATTTTTTTAACACAACAAAACAATAGTTGGATTGAAAGAAAAGGATTTGTTTTTTTAATTATATACTTAGTCCCCATACAATGAGCTCTATTTTAAAACATAATACATAATTATTATTATGGATATTACATTTTCACTTAATTTGAAAATTTAAATTCTAAATGTATGTTTTTAAAATTTTATTTTAAAACAAATTTTTTTAATATGAGGTATTTCAATTATTCAATTTTTCTTGATATTAGTTTTTTCAATTTTTTAAATTTATATGAGGTATCGTACATTCACAAATCCTTAAACCTCAGTTTTATCAGCAATAAAAATTAATAATGATACTTAAAATTCATGTATGTTTTGAGTTAAATCTTAATTTTTATTAGTTAAACCCACTCAAGACCTTAATCCCTAATTAATAAAAAATATTTAATTGCTTATTTAATGTTCAAGATAATATAATTGTTTATATATGGCAACAAACTATGCAAATTTTTATATAATTTTATAATTGACCAACCCAATATCCCATCAACAAAGCCAATATATTCATTTTAATTTTAAAAAAGAAAAAAAAATTTAACCCACACTCAAAACTATGAGGAACAGAAATTTGTTTATTTTAAAATTTTTTTTATTAAATTTATATTAAAAAACTGATTGTATGATAATTATAACATTTTGCAGGGATAAATATGATAAAAAACAGAAATATTGTATTATAGGATCCTAGTTTTAACGGATGCAAGGCCGGCCCAACAGGCCCATTGGAGGTACTTAATCTTAATAGGTTCACTTCCAATCCCCTTCATTTTCACTCTGCCTCCAATTTCGTCTCTCTTTGTCTCCCAAAACCCTAGCCCTAATTTCCATCCCCGCTCTCCGGCGAGAGAAGAATTTGATTGGAGATTTCGTTGATCAGTCGAGAGGAGAGTTCGATTGGAGATTCCTTTGGTCAATCGAATAGCTCCCATTGGTAAGCCCTCTAATTCCTTGGATTCCTTACGGTTTTTGTTTCAGAAATTTTGAATCTTGAAGCACCAACAGCTTGGGGTAACTGTATACTAAAACAAGTGTAGATGTAACAAAATTTTCATTCACAAACCATTAAGATCATTTGTTTACCAATAAAGTGATTGATTAACAGCATCTTACGATATTGGCGATGATATAGTGAAGTAGTTGAGTCTTTTGCATCCATAATGAATCGGCATTTGCCGTCCTTTGCCATAATAAGACTTTTTCCATGAATATCTAACTCTCCATCAAACTGTTTTATTTTCATTATCTTTTCAATTTCTTGTTAAGGTTAGTCAAGACAGTGTTTTATTTACAGGAAACTTTACATGATGCTATTGAAGATTCACTAGTATGGCCAGTGCGGAAAATTGTCCCTATAATAACTGGTGATTATAGGTATGTTCATATTACCAGTTACATGTTTCATTTCTTTCAATTTTTGGGCAATTTATTTAGATCTTCAGTTTCTTTCTTCATCTCTTTCTTAGTTACCTTGAGCTAAAGCCTGTGGGGACATTGGAAGTAAAGCTCAATATGTTTTAATTGGCTGATTAAGGATGTTCTGATTCCTTTTGCACTTATCTCAACACAAACAAAATGATGAATTCAAATTACATTACTGTCTGCTATGATCTAGTTATAAATGAAGAAGCAAATTTCATGGGGTTAGCATCAAGGCTTAATTATGGCTGAAATTATAACCTGAAAAATGGAGGCTGAGTAGGTTAAATCTCTTTGATTGATATTAGACTAATTTATTGCCGATTAATTGAAAACATGATTAATATTATTAAGCAAAACAAAAGGCTGAAGTTATTCGGCAGGGGGTACACAAGCTGAAGTTGATTCTCTTAGGCAAACTGTCCATCAGTTACTGCAACGAACTGAAGTTAATGAACAACATATAGCAAATCTTACCCAACAATTGGCAAATCAAAACCCAAATTCTATACATAATCAGGTTTATGATAAATTTTCATTTTTATGTTATAGTTTTATATGATTGTTATAAATCTATTATTTATGTTTGTGCTTCTAAGTTTTGTTTTTATTTCTTAATATTTGATATTGGTATCATTTCATAATAGGAAAATGCAGGCTCCCCAGTTATTGGGAGGCATTCGTCACAAGCTAGCCATTCAACAAACGATGAACTGAATTCAAACGATGCAGGATGACCACATAGTGAAAGTTGTACGATCTCTTTCTTTATACTTTTTTCTACTTGAAAAAATGAAATGTATGTTTCATATGTTATTTGTTTGATTGAGTATGTCTTTTTGGATCAATTTAATAAGTTTGCATCTTTTTATTATCACAGAGTATGCTAAGGATGGCAAGTTCTTTTCAGGAGATTTGTTGAGGATGCTGCAACAGAAATGACATCATTATCTTCATTTACTATTTTGTTTATGTTAGTTTCTTATCTTATCATGACATTATGTTTTTGGCTATTATTATCTTCTATTTGATGAACAATTAGTGATTTTCTATGTTTTTTCCATTTCTATATTGAACTGTAGTGCTTATATAAGATCTGAATTTATATTTTGCTTAACTAGAACTTGTGTTTGATTGATCTTTTTATCTTTTAGTAATGTTATGTGTGTGATTTTTGTTTATATATAACTCTTGATATAAGGCAAAGTTTAATACATGGTTGAAAATTGAATGATGTTGAAATGGTCATGCTCTTGACTTATTGATGATTAGGTATATGAAGTACTTTACATATATATGTTATTTATATTGTTGATGATGCATCTATATTGATTATCTATATACTTGTTTCTAACATATATATATATATATATATTGTTAATTATCTATATACTTGTTTGTGATACATAGTTGCAGTAGAGAAGGCCAAAGTCAGAAGAGTACAAAAGGTGTGATTTTATTAGCTAGATTTATACATTTAATACTTGTTATAATTAGTTCATTGGCAAAATAACTAATTAAGGTTTTTGCATGTGTTCTTTTTGTTTATGAACATGTTCATTTCAATCAAATTGGGATGAACTACTTCATTGCATGCAATGTATCTTGGTAAGCAAATAATTAATTCTCCTCTCTTTTACATCTTGTTACTTTAAGTATATAAAGCTTGATTTGTTATATTTATATACACACACAGGAGGTTATGATAAAGATAATAAGGCAGCAAGAGCTTATGACTTGGCTTCTCTTAAGTACTTGGGAACAACTACGACAACCAACTTTCATGTAACTTAAACTCTCTACCTTTTTAACACTAATTTCATTGATTCCTTTCATATATATATATATATATATATATATTTAATTAATGTTGTATATTTTCAGATAACTAACTATGAGGAGTTAGAGGAAATGAAACATATGACAGAAATATGTCACATCTCTTTCAAGGTATATATACATATATATATATATATATATATGTTTGATAGGCATAGTTAACCATCACAATAAGAGTATATGTTAATACTAGTTAGTATCATTATCAATCAAACATATGTCCACACAAAAATATGTTGCATCTCTTTCAAGGTATATATATATATATATATATGTTTCATAGGCTATTTAAGCATCACAATAAGAGTATATGTTAATACTAGTTAGTGTAATTATAAATGCAAAAAAAAAAAAAGCATTGGTTTTCTAGAGGTGCTTCTATCTACCATGGTGTCACAAGCTATATTCCTTATATATATGGATTTATCCAAATCATTCTTTGCTCTAATTAATTAATGAGAGATTTATTGTTTATACAGGTAATAACAAGTGAAAAGGCCATGAATGCAGCACTATTATTGTCAAGTGCAACTCATAATGTAAACAAAAAACTAGTTCCATTGATGTAATTGTTCAATTGACGTAACGGCGAATCTTTTGTGCTAATGGTTTGATAAATTTTATTTATGAAATATATTTTTATTTTTTTGTTTAGTAATTGAATGGTGTGTAATGTAACTTAATAAAACTTTGACAGGTATAATATTGTAAACAAATTGCATATTTATAAAAAATAATAAAAAAAAAAAAAAAAACTTAGTTGGCATTAGCGGCAGTTTTCAACTGCCGGGAAAAACAATATAAGCTATAATATATACATTTAGCGGCAGTTTAAACTGCCACCAAAACTGCCGGTAAATAAAACAAAAAACAATAATGTTGCATTTCATGGCTGTTAAGAACTGCCGCTAAAACCACCGGTAAATGCAATTAATGCAATTCGTGGCAGTTTAAAACGGCCGGAAAAGTTGACCTTGGCGGCGGTTATAACTGCCGGAAAATTCAAGGCAAGGGGGATGTGTATGTAATTAGCGGCGGTTATAACCGCATGAAAAACCGCCGCGAAATGAAAACCGCATTTCGCGGCGGTTATTCCGGCCGTTAATGAAAACCGCCGTAAAATGAGTCCCGACGCTAGTATTCACGGCGGTTTTAAAACGGGCGCATAATTAATTTAGCGTCGGTTAAAACCGCCGCTAAATTACTCAAAAACCGCCGCAAAATGCATATTTTCCTGTAGTGTGAAAATTTTCTCAACTTTCTCTCCTCTTCTCGTTTACTTGATAGGTTTTGCACATCTCTTATCTTTGTAATTCCTTGCTAAGAAAAACACCAAGATACTAAAAAAACAATGTTCAAATGATTGCCAAGTCAAGTGATAACCATTCTCAGGAGAGAGTTATGACAAGGAAATGGCTGTGAAATTCTCTTTGCTTCTATTCATCAAGAAACACTTGCAGAAAACTTGGTTAAGGTTTGAAGAGATGGATCTTGGAAGAGTAAATGTGTTTCCAGCTTTCGCTGGTATTTCAAATGCCCTGTAGCTGAATCTATAGTCAAAGTGAAGTTATGAAAGCTCTTAATGATGATCCTGACTTGCCTGCTGGCCTTGAAATCATCGATGTAGCGAAATCCTGTCTCAAGACTGAATGCAAAAGCATAGTCTCATGTACTAATATCCTTGCATTTGCAGCAAGAGACAATGTTCAATTTAGCATGGGAATACCATATGATGTGCCATCAGAGCTCACATGAAACTTCAATGGCAAGGGTTTGTCTCAATGTCTCAAGAAGAAATGATCAATCTAGCACATGCATGGCAAAAAGTAAATAAATAAATAAATAATAGAAAAATGCATACGTGCAATAATAAAATAAAATAAAATGAATGAAAAGCATGCATATGTGCATGAAAAATAAAAAATAAAAAAATAGAAAAAAAAAAGTCAAAAAAATGAAATAATGACAAGCATGCAAAAAAATAAAAAAATAAATAAAAATAAAAATAATCCAGGCCCACCATTTAAATGATGAGTATGGGGTTCCAAGTATAAAAATCAATTCATGTGGCTCATGCATGATGAAAAGACATGTATATTCATCTTGCTGAGAATATATATATATATATAGATGTGCTTATCCCTCACCAAAAATGAGTGGCATGCATGCACATATATACTAACGTGCCTCACTCCAAATATATATATATATATATATATTTAAAATCATGGAAGTTGTAATGATACCTTATGGTGATTTAATGTGGAAAGCACCTGCTCTTCATTTGGTGTTGATGTGATTAAAATAAAAGAAAAGAATTAAAAATAATGCCATGCATATATACTCATGGGCTATTATTTGGGAATAAATAAATGATGAGCATTGATCATGGGTCCCACCAAAAAGGAATATACATGGGAAGAAATAATAATAATAATAATAATAATAATAATAATAACAATAAGAAAAATGGCAAGTGAATTGGGCCTCGGATGGTCTGGCTGTGTGGGGCTTAAACAAAAAATAATAATAAAAAAAAACAATATAAAAAATCTCTTATAAAAAATGAGGGAAAGAATGAGAAAAGCATGCAATATCCATGCATACGTTTATATTGGAGCTCGGCTCCCATGTCTCCATCCACTTATTATTGTGGTAAGTATTGGAGCTCGGCTCCCATGTCTCCATCAAAACATTTAAATAATAATCCAACCCGTAGGCTCAGTATACATCAACATGATAACATAATTCTCATTTAAGAAATCACAAGTGTTCACAATTACAATTCTCACTTCAAGAGTGAATAGCTTGTTTATAACGTTTGCCATGAAATAATTTTCATCAAGAACATCATACAAAAGTATCTTTTGAAAATATACTTCAAAGATTCCATCATCACAATAAAATTCAACTCAGTTTCCACATGCCTTTTTGGTCATCATAACAAGAGCATTAAATCTCTTAAAAATGCATAATTTGAAACATATATTTCAAAACACAGGATTTCCAAACCACAACAATATATATACACTTTGCAAATATTTATGCAATAAGACAAATCATAAATCACCATGATTTCTAAACTCCATGCAAAAATTTTAAAGAGATTTAGTAATGTGGGGTCTATCATTCAAAGGCAAGCAACTTAAATATTAAACAAGCATGCGTGAGTCATAATCCAAACTTTTGTAAATCCCACTCACAAACTTGGCGAGCTAGAAACCTCCGGTGTTACTTCTCCACCGGCTCTTTCCCCTTACTTGAAGTTTCTCCTCCTAGAAGCAATTAAACAAACCAAACAAATACCCAAACAACATCAACAACTAGATTAATTGAAATGAAGGAAAATGCTCAAAATGGGGTAATGATTGCTTCTTAGGTTTTCTAAACTCTCTAGCTAGAAGATCTAACAAGAATAGATCTCACACAACCCTTAAAACTAACAAGGGAAGCAAGAATAACCAAATTTGGTTCGGTACTACAGTAATCCCAAAATCAAGGAAGAAGAAAGTTCAAGGATTTCTCGATACCAAGGTCTTACAAATCAACACCAATACTCCTCTCTAGTTTTACCATCAAAGAGGAAGAAAAGGAGAAAGAATCAAGCTCCCACTTGGATCAACAACAAAACCCTAGCTATACTCATCCAATGAACAAGGAAGAACAAGCAAGGAAGAGGGTTTACCTTGAGTCAAAGGATGACCACTCTTTAGGATCCAAGAACAAGCCCACAAATCCCACCAAAATCACGCCTTAAACCCTAAGAATGGCGGAGGAAGAGAGGAGGAGAGAATGGGAAGGTTTTTGAGAAAAGATAAGTGACTCAAACGGGGCTTTTAAGAGATGAATGCATGATATTTCAGGTGGAACACAGTCTGAACATGACCATGTCCTCCTACTGATTTTTCCAGGCAATTTTGGCATTAGGACCCGCACGGGCATGTTAGAGCTAGCACGATCACTATAGCTAAATAATGTAGCACCAATCTGAAGAAAGAACACGGTCTGAGTGCTCCCGACACGGGTGTGTCAGAGCTGAAATTTAAAGTTTGAATGCCCAGATTCTCCTGAGAAAATCAATGGGACCGACATGGGTTGAGCACGACCGTGCTCACGCTAAAAACCACTTTTTAATCCTAAATACATCGTCAAACACTCGGTAAGATGCCCCAAACTAAAGACAATGAGAAAATGACTAAAATGACCAAGATAACAAAGTAACAAGCAAGGGAAAATGGACCGAATTACCACAAGCATATCACTCGCATCGCACATGAGCTCGAATGGTTCATTCCAATCTGGTGTGATCAAAATTGGTGCTTGAACTAATTTCTCTTTCAACAAATTAAAAGCAACCAAACAATCATTTCCAAAATCAAAAGAGGCATCCTTTTCAAGGAGTTTTGTCAATGGTTGAGTGATCTTCGAAAAATCCTTGATGAACTGCCTGTAGAACCCCACATGCCCCAAGAAGCTACGAACTCCTTTCACATTTGTTGGTGGAGGAAGTTTATCTATGACTTCAATCTTCGCCTTGTCTACTTCCATCCCCATTTGGGAGATCTTGTGACCAAGGACAATGCCTTCTTGGTCCATGAAGTGACACTTTTCCCAATTAAGAACAAGATTTATCTCCTCACATCTCACCAATACTCTCTCCAAATTTCTTAAACAAATGTCGAAGGAATCCCCAAACACTGAGAAGTCATTCATGAACACCTCGATGATATCCTCTAGGAGATCATCAAAAGGGCAGTTATGCAACGTTGGAATGTCACCGGTGCATTGCATAATCCGAAAAACATTCTTTGGTAAGCAAAAGTACCATAGGGACGAGTAAATGTTGTCTTCTCTTGATCTTCTGGAGCGATAGGAATCTAAAAATATCCTGACATACCATCAAGGAAGTAATAAAACTGATGCCCAGCCAATCGCTCCAACATCTGATCAATAAACCGGTAACGAAAAATGATCCTTTCGAGTTGCATCATTCAACCTCCTGTAATCAATGCAGGCACGCCAACCTGTAATTGTTCTGGTTGGAATTAATTCATTCCTTTCATTTTTCACCACCGTCATTCCCCCTTTCTTCATAACTACTTGAGTCAGGCTCACCCAAGCGCTATCGGAGATGGGATAAATAATTCCTGCATCCAACAGTTTTACCACCTCTGCTCTGACAACTTCCTTTATGTTCAGGTTCAATCTTCTCTGAGGTTGAATTACAGATTTGTAATTGTCTTCCATTAGGATTTTATGAGTACAAAATGAAGGATTGATACTCTTTATGTCAGAAATCTTCCAAGCAATAGCAGCCTTATGCCTCTTCAACATGTTCACAAGCTTATCTCTATGATCTGTGGAGAGACTCGAAGCTATAATGACAGGGAGCTTTGACCCTTCTAGTAGAAAAGCATACTCCAAGTGTTCAGGTAACACCTTGAGTTCCAAATTGGGTGGCTCTTCGATGGATGATCGCAATTTGTTCTCCTTTAGTCTATCAATCTCCTCAAACTGTGTTAAATCTTACTCAAGGACACTGTCTAAATTGCCTTCTTGCGCTTGTGAGTCTGAATGATCTTCAACAATCTCCACATTTTCTAGCCTCAAAAGTTTCGTTTGTTGCATGTGCAACCCCCAACGAAAAAATTTCATGTCTTTGTTCATAGTAAAAGGAATTGAACTGAGCAAGTACCCTTTCCAAGCTTCCTTCCAAATGATAACTCATAGATGACAGTGTTGACTTTTCAAACTGATCCAAAACACTGACTAGTTCACAATTCTGATCCTGAACTTCATTGATGTGATCAATAACCAATTCTTTCGCAGAATAACTAATCATGGGTTGCTCTTGCATAAAACAGTGTGAAATGGATTTTATTGCAAACAACTGCATCTTCTGTTCTATGTTTTTAACCATTCCCAAGATCGTATCAAATAATTCGGTTGTCTTGATTATTTTCTCTGCAATCAAAGGAAGAAAACAAATCAGAAAAATAAAAGAATAAAAAAGTGTGAAATAGAACAAGTGATGAATAGCTTAAAATAGCAAAGTGCAAATGCTTCCAAAATGCCTACTCCCAGCAACGGCGCCAAAAACTTGACACACCCCTAGCGTGTGTGTAATGCAAGTGCACGGGTCATCGAAGTAATAAAATACCCCAGTGAATGGGTAATCGAATCCACAGGGAATAATTGTTCAGAAGCACAAAGTATTACTATTTAGATAGAATGAAAACCAATTTTTGATGTTGCTTCAAAATATCAATGCAAATGAAAGTAAATGAGAGAAGAGAAAGCACGAGGAATAAAGAGAGGTAATCAATGGTAAAATGAGGTACTCAGACAATGCTCACCCTAGGACTATTGTTTCAAGTGCAAGACTAATATTATGCCCCCTAATTGAAGTTTAATGAGTCGTGGAGATCCAAAGACATAGAGTCTCAAACCTAAAGTCAACCGTGACTAGTCCTTTACACTATGCCCCGGCGGAAAGGGATACTCTCGACGCCTCATACTGTATATGACTGTTTGAAACTCTAGGGATTCCAAGTGATAAACCCTATTTCCTAATATAGATCTAACCCTTTGGTCCAGGCGAAAGACCCCTAATCACGATTATGCCCCAACACTAAGGATTACTTCAACACTTCACTCTGTTGCTCACACTACTAAGCCCCAGTGGAGTTTGTCTCTTAGCACTTCACTCTATCGCGACCGCAAAGAACTCTTGGAACGTGGAGGTAGGATAAATCACGTCAGAAGGGAAAGGGGCGTTCCACTACCTCTCGACTCACCCTTCAACCTCTTCAGTCTCGCTAAATCTAACCCTAATGAAGTTGTCACCCCTTCATAGGATTACCTAGATAGATTTCTCAGCCTTAGTGTCACTCTAAGGGAAAATCAAATCAATAGGCACACAAGATTGAAACTCAATTAAAACGTCAAATAAAAAAAATATAATAAGAGTCAATGAAATAAGATCATCCTAGGGTTTATATGTCCAAGCACCCATTAGGAGTTTAGCTCTCCATGGAGCAATACAAAATCAACAATGAAATCAAAAGTAAGTGGGAGCAATCCATAGAGATAACCCCCTTGGTGTCCGTGTTGATGGTCTTAAGGAGCCGCCTCATCTTCTCCAAAGACTCCTTTGTTAAGCCTAGGGCATACCTCGCCGAATCGATACCGACGAATAACTCTCCTCCAAACAGAATCGATGTCGAATGCCATAGAACCGCTCCTAAAACCCAGCAAAAACCTCTCTAAACCCTAGCCGCATTTACCCCAAAAGATAGGAAAAAGATAGGAAGAAGATCCCCAAATAAAACTATCAAAGCGGTATTTATAGGGCTGAAATCAGGCATCCACACTGGCGTGTGGAATTTCCACAACGCTGTGTGGATTTTTAGCTTGCGTTTTCTTGCTCGCTGTGAACAGTAACTGATTTTGCTACAGTGAACTGCTGCAATACTTTGCCAAAATACTCCCAAATTCATTTTCTTCATCGAGGCCACATGATTGGGCACACATCCATGCTGTAGATCATGTCGCATCTTCAATTAAACTACATTGATGAAGCTCTTGGAAATGTTACACAAGTTGGAACACATGAGTGTGATTGCCTTTGTTCCCCTCCAATTTGTATATTTACTTGAGCATTTTGGAGGTTGGCACACACGCACATGTCTATGATCACAACCTGTGCCTTGACCCTTGTTCGATACGAGAATTCCATCAACAATCGCGTTCGCGATCTACTTTTGCTTCTTTTCTTCCAAACTTGTCTCCACAACCCTAAATGCACAAAAAACACAAATACACACGATTGAGCTATAAAATCTGATAAAAGTGATGCTCAATGTAAGAAAAGTATACTTCGTATTACTTATACACAAGCACTTATCAGGCACACTAGCGTTAACATAGCGAATCCATCGTACATGTCATCAAATTCTCCTAAGAATTCTCTTGGTATCCTCTCAATGGACTCAAATTAAAGTTGAGCCACCAAAATGATATGAATTGAAGTTTGATGCTCAAAATAAAAAATAACTTTAGTATAGTATCCACTCAAGATATTTACACTTGTTCACAGTGATCATGCTATTTGATTAATTAAATACTAAATAAGATACTTATGTTTAAAATATGAATCATATGATTATTTTATCAATGATTTATAGTATAACCTTTACAAAATAATAATTTTGGGGCTAAAAAGAATTATTATTTTATAAAGGTTATTAATTTATTGATAAATAAAAAATTTATAAATTTATCAATAAATGAATATTTATTAATTTAGAGGAGTTTCTACATTTTTTACAATTGGGTAGAAGCAACAAAACCTAAAAAATTAACATATAGATGCTATTAATTTGGCTTAAAACATTGATGCAAAGACAACAACTAATATAAATTGTTTTTGGCATAGCAAAATCTGATCAAAAGAAGGAATGGCTTTTGAGCAAGTTGGTGAGGAGGAAGATAGCCATGCTCTAAAAGAAATTATTTCTAGTTTACAGTATAGAAATGCAATTAATGTTAATCAGCTTATGAACCATCCTAGTGAAATTAATATTATGATGGAATCACCTACAGTTGTTGATGATTAAAATCAAGATCTAGATAATAATCGTGCTTTGCTAAATGTTTCTCCGAAAGAGGTTTTTCTAACAATATATACAAACATTAAAAAATTACTTGTTTTAAAATAAGAAAAATATACCAAATATGATGTGTACTTTGTAAAACATTAAGAATGAGATTAAATTTAGTTCAGAAACAAATAATAAACAAACAACTTTACATACATATTTAAAAAAATAAATTTAAAAATAAAGGTATGTTAAAAAAAAAAAATCAATGTTAGATTTCTATGTATTTGATAAATTATTAATTTATATTTTCATTAGGCCTAAGGAGTTTTAAAAAAATATTATATTATGTATTTATCAAAATTATTAATTTAGCTCATTGCCTCAAGTCCAAACTGGAAAAAAAATATTATTTAATTAAAATTATTAATTTATCAAATATTTATTTATGGAGTTTTTATTGTATATGTATTCATAATTTATATTTTTATGTCAACAATAGGTAAGGTGGTAGATGGTTGAGTGGTATGATTTTAAGTTCAAATCTTTATAAACTAAATTGATATCTTAGAAAAGTAAAAACTTATTATTTAAAAAAAAAAAAAAAAGAAAATCAAAGTTGATTTTTGAATAAAGAGAGAATTGAGGTTTAGGGGTTAAATTAAGGATGGAAAGAGAATCGAAGAGTTAACTATTTCAAAATAATTCAATATATTATTTTAACATAAAGTAATAATGCGTATTAATTCAAAAATCAACAATTTTAATTCCGAAACCTTATCTCATTCTTATTTGGCTTTTAACATTGTATTCCAACCTTCTTCATAAGCCATGGAAATTTCATTGATAAATATAAACCTCTTATTTTGAGAACATATCTAAAATTAATAATTTCCTACATTATCCATAATAAATGTGATATATTAAAAATATTTTTTAAAATATTAAACCATTGGATGATATAATATTTTGAAATTTCCCAATATATGTAGACTGGTTTTTCTTTTTTCTCTTTTTCTTTATCTTATATAGTTATAGAAATTTTATATGGGTTATCAATTAATTTTTATTTTAATTTTTTTTAATATGAAAACTTTCATTAGAGCTTTCTGTCTTTTCTTGACAAGTTATTATAAATATTGGATAAAATGATTTTTAATTGTAATAATCTTTTGCTTTAATTTGGAAAATTATTAAATTTTCGGCAAAAAATACAATTTAATTTTTGGATTTTGATTGTCAAATATCTCTTTAAATTTACATATATGCCCTTATAATATAAAGTAGTTGCTAGCAATTCCCATATAAAGCATTTTCTCATGCAGTTTTGCCATTATCATTATATGCAATTATGATGTTGAGGCCAATTTAAATTATATTTTTTTAAAAAAATTCTAATTTAAAAATTAATCATTTTTTTTAAAGGAAAACACATCTACAATGAGAAGGAAAAAAAAAATTCTTCTGTTAATTGTTAGGTGTGTGTATTCATATACATACGTATAAAATATGTTGGTATGTATAGTGATAGGAGCTATAACAAGAATATAAACAAAATTTTAATTGCCTTAAAAAATATTCTGTAAGTAAGATTTGAATAATAAGATAATTAACATGTTAGGATTTAGTTAATAAATCCCTATTATTATTAGGATTTAGTCAATAAATATGTTGATTAAATTAGTTTTTGCATATCATGAGTTTGTTAGATATGGTTTCTTATCTCTTTGTATTTTAGTTAGTTGGTTTGTAAGGCTTTTATATAGCCATCGTTGTTGATAATAATATGGGCATTTTTCTTCTTAAAATCTTGTAATTCTTTACACTTGGTATCAGAGCGGTTGCGGTGAGTTTTGATTGAAGAAAACAGAAGCAGCAGTCTTCGTGTCATTGTAATTTATGGCGACAGATAACTTGTTCGTCCAGCCGGCAATTCCTAAATTTGATGGCCATTATGATCATTGGGCAATGCTTATGGAAAACTTCTTGCAGTCAAAGGAGTACTGGAACTTGGTAGAGAATGGCATACCTATGGTGGCAACAGGAGTGGTTCTCACAGATACAGAGAAGAAGCACTATGAAGATCAAAAGTTGAAAGACTTGAAAGCTAAGAACTATTTGTTTCAGGCATTAGATCGCTCAATTCTGGAGACAATCCTTACAAAAGATACATCAAAGGATATATGGGACTCTATGAAGCAAAAATATCAGGGAACCACTCGAGTTAAACGTGCTCATCTTCAAGCATTGCGAAAGGAGTTTGAAACATTGCACATGAAAACAGGTGAGACTGTGAATGAATACTTTGCTCGGGTACTTACCATAGCTAACAAGATGAAAGCTAATGGAGAAGATAAGGGAGATGTTGCTGTTGTTGAAAAGATTCTGAGATCAATGACTTCCAAGTTTGATTACATTGTCTGTTCTATAGAGGAGGCTAAAGATACAAGTACATTGACTATTGATGAATTGCAAAGGACGTGGTAGAGGCAGAGGACGTGGTAGAGGCAGAGGAGGTTTCAACAAAGCTATGGTGGAGTGCTATAATTGTCACAAGCTTGGACATTTTCAATGGGAATGTTCAAGCAAGGAGAAAGAGGCTAATTATACAGAAACACATGAAGATGAAGAGATGTTGTTGATGACACATATGGATGTTGATAAAGGTACTAATGAAGATACATGGTTTCTTGATTCCGGCTGTAGCAATCACATGTGTGGGAAGGAAGAGTATTTTTCAGATTTTGATGAAAAATACAAAGATTCAGTAAAGCTTGGCAATAATTCCAGCCTTGTTGTTGCAGGGAAGGGAAATATTAGAATGAAGGTGAATGGAATTGTGCAGATCATCACAGGGGTTTTTTTTTGTGCCAGAACTTAAAAATAATCTCTTGAGTATTGGGCAGCTGCAAGAAAAAGGCCTGACTATTATGTTTCAACAAGATAAATGTAAGGTATTTCATCCTAAGAAAGGTCTGATAATGGAGACAATGATGCGGTCTAATCGAATGTTCATATTGCGTGCCACTTCTCTTCCTTTGCCATCAGTTTGCTTTAGCACAATTACTGAGGATGAAATGCAGCTTTGGCATTGTAGATATGGACACTTGAGTCACAAAGGCTTGCAGACTCTTCAGCAAAAAAAAAATGGTAGATGGTTTGCCATCAATAAAGTCTCCTTTGAAGCTGTGCAAATATTGTTTGGTGGGGAAGCAACAACGAGATTCTTTTCCAAGGAAGAGTACATGGAGAGCGTCACAAATTCTTCAGCTAGTCCATGCTGATATTTGTGGACCAATCAAGCCTATCTCTAATAGCAATAAGAGGTATTTACTTACTTTTACTGATGACTTTAGCAGGAAAACATGGGTTTATTTTTTGGCAGAAAAAACAGAAGCTTTTGCTGTTTTTAGAAGCTTTAAAGTTCGAGTTGAAAAGAAAGCAAACTTGTTCCTCAGATGTTTGCGCACAGATCGTGGAGGAGAGTTTACATCCAAGGAATTTACAAGTTTTTGTATTGCTAATGGCATCCAACGACAATTGACGATTGCTTACACACCACAAAGCGAACGGAGTCGTGAAAGGAAAAAAATAGAACCATTATGAATTTGGTTCGCGAGCATGCTCTCCGAGAAAAAAACTTCCCAAGACTTTTTGGCCGGATGCGATGAAATTGGGTTGTTCATGTATTAAATCGAAGTCCCTACTTTAGCGGTGAAAGATCAAACTCCGGAAGAAGCTTGGAGTGGAGTAAAAGCCAGCGAGTTGATTACTTCGAGTTTTTTTGGTTGTATTTCTCATGCTCATGTGCACGACAACAAAAGAACTAAAAGTCTGGATGACAAGAGTTTGCGGTGTGTTTTGCTAGGTGTCAGTGAAGAGTCCAAGGCTTATAAGCTATATGATCCAATTTCCAAAAGGATCATTATAAGCAGGGATGTAAAATTCGAGGAAGACAAACACTGGGAGTGGGATCAAACACATGAACAAGGTGTACTTTGTGATTTGGATTGTGGAGATAATGAAATAGTTGAGGAAAACACTGAACCCGGTCATAAATGAACAAGAAACTCTTGGTTCTTCAGTCCAAGAAAGATCCGAAGGTAGAAAGCAGGGACGTCCACCAATATGGATGAATAACTATGAAGTCGGTGAAGGGCTTTCGATGATGATTCCGCTCACTTAGTGATGCTTGCTGATGTTGATCCGATTCATTATCAAGATGCGATGAAGGAAGAGAAGTGGAGAAAAAGCCATGGACATTGAAATGGATGCAATAAAGAAGAATGACACTTGGGAATTAATTGATTTACCTGAAGGAGGAAAGAAAGTTGGAGTAAAGTGGATCTTCAAAACTAAATTTGATGAAAAAGGAGAAGTCAATAAACACAAAAGCTAGACTTGTGGTAAAGGGATATGCTCGGGGAGTATGGGATAGACTACACGTAAGTCTTTGCACTTGTAGACCTGGATGGAGACAGATTCGTTTGGTGCTCGGATTTGCAGCTCAAAAAAGTTGGTCTGTCTACCAGTTAGATGTGAAGTCAGCATTTTTACATGGTCATTTACAAGAAGATGTCTATGTGGAACAACCATGTGGATATGTACAGAAGGAAAGTAAGGAGAAAGTGTACAAATTGAAAAAGGCATTATACGGGCTAAAGCAAGCTCCACGTGCTTGGTACGATCAGTATAGAAGCCTATTTCTTAAAAAGAAGGTTTTACAAAGTGTGACTATGAGCATACATTATTTGTCAGAGAAGATGAAGCTATGTTAATTGTAAGCTTTGTATGTTGATGATCTTCTTATTCTTGCAATAATGAACTATTGATTGCGTAAATTCAAAAAAATTCCATGAAGCAAGAGTTTGATATGAGCAGATCTTGGAAAGATGAAGTATTTTCTTGGCCTTGAAATTGAGCGAGAGATCAACTGGGATTTTTATCAGTCAAAAGAAATATACTTTGGAGGTGCTAAAAAGATTTGGCATGGCAGAAAGCAATCCTGTTCATAATCCAATTGATCCTGGCAGTTTGCTTACGAAGGAGGAAAAGGCTGATCATGTAAATAAGACTTACTTTAAACAAATAGTGGGTAGTCTTATGTATCTTACAGCTACACGACCAGATATAGCATTTGTGGTTAGTCTAATTAGCAGATACATGGAAACTCTTACTGAACTTCATCTACAGGCAGCAAAAAGGGTTTTCAGATATTTGAAAGGAACTGTTGGGTTTGGAATTTTCTATAGAAAAGGAGGAGGAGATGAGCTTATTGCCTACACTAATAGTGATTATGCTAGAGACTTAGGAGACAGAAAAAGCACATCAGGATATGTGTTTTTGTTGAGTTCAGGAGCTATATCATGGTCATCTAAAAAACAACCTGTAGTAAGTCTGTCAACTACAGAGGCAGAATTTATAGCTGCAACCTCTTGTGCTTGTCAAGCAATATGGTTAAAAAGAGTGTACCAAAAGCTGGATAAAAATCAAGGTGAAACAACTATTATTTATTGTGATAATAGTTCTGCAATTAAATTATCCAAAAATCCAGTGATGCATGGTCGCAGCAAGCATATAGATGTGCGTTTCCATTTTCTTCGTGATCTCACAAAGGCTGGAACTGTGAAATTGGTTCATTGTGGAACTCAAAAGCAATTGGCGGACATTATGACAAACCCACTTAAGTTGGAAGCTTTCTTGAAGTTGCGTGAACTCTTGGGAGTTTGTTCAGAGAATGATGTAAACTAAATGCGAGCATTTAGTTTAAGGGAAGGATTGTTAGGATTTAGTTAATAAATCCCTATTATTATTAGGATTTAGTCAATAAATATGTTGCTTAAATTAGTTTTTGCATATCATGAGTTTGTTAGATATGGTTTCTTATCTCTTTGTATTTTAGTTAGTTGGTTTGTAAGGCTTTTATATAACCATCGTTGTTGATAATAATATGGGCGTTTTTTCTTCTTAAAATCTTGTAATTCTTTACATAACAAACATGAATTATTCATTTTGTTAGGTGATCTATTGAAACTGATTCTATATCATCTTAATGTTGAGCATGCTGTAATTAACAAATTTAAATTTGAAATGTAAGATCATTCTCATCATAAAAAGGGAATAAGTAAAGAGCGATACTATTTTTACCGAATAAATTTACGGAATAGATTTTCCGAATGACGTGGATGCCTAACTTATCATCCACATCTTCATTCACAACATTATTTTTTTTATATAAACTTCAAATTTGAACCTTAAAGATTTTTAAATTCTTAAAATTTAAAAAAAAATATATAAATCTATATCTAAAATCATAAACTCAACTACTACAAAATCTATACCCTAAAAATCTAAAAATTTAAATCCTAAATAATAAATACTAAACCCTAAACCTTAAATCCTAAGCCATAAACCATAAACCCTAAATCCTATGCGCTAAACCTTAAACAAGAAATCACAAAACCCGTAGGGGGTTTGTTATTTCCAGTTTAGGGTTTAGAGAGAGGTTTTCGGTTTATCATTTATAAAGAGAAATTAATGTTTTTCTCTAAAAAAAAAATAAAGAAAGAATGACGTGGATGCTGACATAGATGCCAACTTGACATCCACATCATTCGGGAAACCTATTGGAGAAATCTATTCGATAAAAATATCATTACTCATACATAAATGCCAAACATTATGAAATTTACCCTATTTATTATTACTAGGAGTACTATTTATTTCATTTTCTTAATGAAATAGTTGTTAATTTTGTTTCTCCTTATGTATGAATAAGTGACTCCCTCTAATATATCAAATTTCAATATAAATTATTTAAAAAAAAAATCCAGTATCCCTTTGTTTAACATCTTGGATTATGTTTTACAAATAAATGATCGTTCTGCAAGAGTGCTTATGAGAATGAAGATAGTGTATGTGGTGATCATGCTATTTGATTAATTAAAATGTTAATTAAAACAATTACGTTAAGTTAAACATATGAATCATATCATTCTTTTAATCAACGATTTATATGTATTCATAACTAATATTCTTAAACATTAATCAATAATTTTATAAATCTATTTTTTTTTAAAATTGTTTCCTCTCAATTAAAAATTTTATTTTAATTTTACATATCTTCATGAATTTGTTTTGGTTGGTAGAAAATTTCCTAATTCCATTGTAGATTTGCACACATCTCCATATTATTTTTTTTTAATAAAATTTATTCATGCAAAAATCCAATGATAATGATTATTTAGATATACATGTAATTTGAGATATGGTGGCAGGGGCATTGAGCTAACTACCACATTCTTCATATTATTCTTTAATTGTTAACCTATATTTACCTCAATTAAATTTTCATCTTAAATAATAATTATCACAAATCAAAAAAGCTACTTTTAACAATCACTACATTAAAAATGAAAAAACATTACAAATTATTATAATTATTTATATACTATACAGGGTTTATGAATAATTTAGACATTCATAGCTTGATTAGTCAGACTACAACTTCTAACCAAAATTATCTCAAATCCTCATTAAATTTATACTCTCTCTGATCCAAATTATCTATTATTAGAGATTTTATTTTTTTTATTTTTTTTATTTTTGTTTATTTTTTTTTTTAATAATAGACGACAAGCGTCATTTTTTATGAATATAAATAATGTCAATACAAAGGTGTAATTATCCTATGATACTACTTTTTTCTAAATTTTAAGATTTTGATAACACCCCTAATTTTTGTGCAAATTCGCACCCGTGGAGAGTACTCCCTGACCCTTTTTATTTGTATTATTTTAAAAGTTTTTTTTATTTTTTTTTACATGTCTAATTTTTTCTGTATATAACACGTAGAAATTGAACTGATAAATTAATGTGTCTTAAATTGAGAATGTACCAAAATTAAGATTTTCCTAGATTATCCGTATTAAAATATTATACATTAAAAATATTTTTTAAAGATTAAATTCTTGTATAATATAATATTTTAAAATTTACCAATATATGTAGACTGTCTTTTGGGAAAATTAATATTTATTTCCTGAAAGTTTCAAAACATCCCAGATAGACCCTCTGACATTTGAATTTGCCAGAAATCCCTCCTTTTTTTGACAGCTTATTTTTCAATCCTGACAGTGTACTTTTCAATTAATGCAGCTTACTCTGTTAGTTTATTTTATTTTACAACATGTACTTCCCGCTTAAAAATATATAGTTTACATTTAATATTGCGTGTTTTCGTTTAACCACATAAATTTTCATTTAACATATAGCACATTTGCATTTAAAATTTGACTTTTCCGCTTAAAATTATTAGTTTCCGCTTAAAATTCGGTGTTTTCGCTTAACTACATAAGTTTTCACTTAACATATAACATATTTGCGTTTAAAATTTGACTTTTCCACTTAAAATTATGGGTTTCCGCTTAAAATGTGGTATTTTCGATTAAAAACTGAGAGTTAGCCCAGTTAATATTTATTACCTTTATATCAACGTCAATCACCTTTATGTCAGAAAGATCTGAAAAATGACCTGTCAGAAAAAAGAAGGATATTTTGGGAATACTCAAAGTGATGGGTTTTTTTTTAATACTTGAATTTTGGAGGGATTTTTTTTTTTTTTGTTCATTTTCAGTTTTTTTTTAATATATATATAGAACTTTTCAAGTGGCTTGTTGATTAATTTTATTCAATTTTTTTAAAATTATATGAACTTTAATTAGAGTTTTATGTCTTTTCTTGACAGATTATGCTGATTGTTGAATAAAATGAATTTTAATTGTAATAAGCTTTTGCTTGTTTTTAAGTCAATTTTTTATATAAATATAATTTATTTCTTCAATTTTGATTGTGATTGTGTATTCTGTTATACACATAAGAAATTATAATTATTGGCAATTTTGATACTGAGATCAACTTAAATTATATTTTAAAAAATTCCAACTTAAGAACTCATCAGTGTTTTTAAAGAAGAGTAAGGTTGATTATTGAAATCTTTCTCACATGTACCCTCATGAAAACAAATCTACAATGTGAGGAATTTTTTTTTTTTTAATAATTTTATTTTACTTTTAATACAATATTTTTTTTTTCATTGGATAAACCACAATTTTATTAATTTTATTGAATAAAAAAACAAACAAACAAGATAAATTTAAATTAGTGTTTAACCATTTTGTTACTTCATTATATCTGTTGAAACTGATCTTATCTCATTGTTAACAAATTTAAATCAAAGATTTCAAATTCACTTTAGAAAGTAATTAAAATCAGACAAAAATTGTAAGCAAACACCACTAATTAGTCTAAAATTGGTCTAATCCAAAAATTATACTTAATTATAACTGTTACAAACATTGTTAAAATTCGTATCTGCAAAAATCCAAATATTGTTAACACAGTAAGCTATATAAACCTTTGTGTTATTTTAAACAAGATGGGATAATTTTAGAGAGTGAAACACAAAGAGAAAGATGGAAATAATGAATATGAGAACTCTTCTGTGTTTTGTGTTCTTCTTTTCATGTTGTCTTCTTCAACAACAAGCCTTTGCAGCCAAAACGGTAACCAAAAAGCTCACTCTTCATTAATTCTCTAAATATTTAAATTAAAGATTAATTAGTTAATCATCTTCTTCTTCTTTAATTGTTTCTTTGATTTGTACAGTCCTATATTGTTTATCTCGGTGGTCATTATACCAAATCAAGTGAGGAAGCTATAGTGAATTCTCACCATGAACTCTTAGGATCAGTCATGAAAAGGCACTTATATTTCATTCAAATATATCCACATTTAATTAATCCCAGCAAGGTATAACTGTTATTTTTTTGCATGCATGTTAACTAATTAGCAAGGAGAAGGCAAAAGAAGCAATATTTTACTCGTATACAAAGGAAATAAATGGGTTTGCTGCAACCATGGAGGAAGATGAAGCAAATGAGATCTCAAGTACTTTAAATTTCAATACAGTTTTTCTTTTTCTTTTCCCTTTTCTTTTTTTTTTACTTTGTTACTGAAGTTCTTGCATTGTTGCTGTTTAGAGCATCCGAGTGTTTTATTAGTGTTCAAAGATAAACCTTTAAAGCTTCAGACAACTCATTCTTGGGATTTCATTGGCCTCCCAAGCAATGTCACTACTTCATCATCGTTGCCACCTACGGCGAGCTCAGGAGCTGATATAATCATTGGTCACATTGACACCGGTATACATATATATATATATGCATCTCACATTATCATATGAATTCTTCATTGAAGCCGATATGTATTGCTTTCTTTCGTTGTTTGTGTTTCTGTAAGGTGTTTGGCCTGAGTCAAAGAGCTTCAATGATGATGGAATGGGTCCAATTCCATCAAAATGGAAGGGAATTTGTCAGAATCAGAACATAACAAATTTTTCATGCAACAAGTAAAGTTTCTTCTTATTCTTCTCCTTTAATTAATTCTTAATTAATTTTCTAAAAGCATTATTTGCTTGGGGAGTTCAGGAAATTGATTGGAGCAAGGTACTTCGCTGCTGGTTTTCTCCAAGGCAACAATTCAGTTAATGACACTAAAAATGGTCCCCGTGACACTGTCGGACATGGCACCCACACACTCTCCACCTCTGGAGGGTCCATAGTCACAAATGTAAGCTATTTCGGTTATGCCAATGGCACTGCAAGAGGTGGTGCACCCCATGCCCGTGTTGCTATGTACAGAGCGTGTTGGCGGAACCCTGTTTATGCTATTTGCCATGACTCTGATATTCTTGCTGGAATAGATGCGGCAATAGATGATGGTGTTGATGTGCTTTCACTATCGATCGGTGGTGGACCGGAGCCTTATTTTGTTGACACAGTCGCTATTGGATCCTTTCACGCAACCAACAAAGGCATTGTTGTTGTTTGTTCAGCCGGAAACGATGGACCAGATGGGGCTATCTCCAACGTTGCGCCATGGATTTTCACTGTTGCAGCAAACACTATCGATAGATGTGAGCCCCACCCCTTAATCAAATCCTAGCCATTGCTTTTATCTCTTAATCCTATCCGTTGGTTTTACTTTCAATCTTAGCCATTGATTTTGTTTTTGTTTAGTTTCAAAACCCTAGCTGTCTCTTCAAATTTTTTTTCGGTTTTAGATCATAGGGGGAAAAGAGAGAGAGAGAGAGAGAGAGACTTGCGTCGTCTCTTTCTCTTCCTTTTTGCGGGTGGTGTCGGCGACGAGGACGGGAGAAGGGTCTCATCGTCACGGATTTCATTTCACTATTATTGTTGAGGTAAGGTTATGAGTTTTTGTTATTGCTCTTTCTTATGCTTGTTTGTGACATGTTACTAGTTAGGGTTAGGGTTTGGTGAGAATTGATTTGATTTTAGTTTGAGGATAAAATTCAGAAAGTCTCTGTTAGCACAGTAGAGATCTCTAATTTATTTCGAAGATATATAGATGGAATTTGGAAGAGATCAGAATAGAAAAATTGTAGATCGAGATTTTTTTTAGCTTACTACGAAATTTCAGAATTTTTGGAGTAGTATCCTGCAAATTATAAATTTTTAGACGCAGGTGACGCGGACAGGGTTTCTGTTCAGCCCTTGAACAGTTTTTGATTATTTTCGTAATTGTAAGTTATTTTTTAGATTTATATTTATATAAGAAAATTATATAGGACGATGTTATATTTGTCTCTGCAAAATTTCAGAATTTTTAGACATGTAAATTGTGAGATATGAGCAGATTTCTATAGGTGTGCTCAATACTATTTCTGCAGAGAACATTATGATTGCTTAAACAATTTGATGGTCTGGTAAATGGAATTTGGAGAAGAGTAATATAACAAAGTTATATATTTTTGATGTTACCTAATTACCTGAAAAAAATTTCAGATTTTTATGCATATGTAGTTTGTGAGATATAGCCCTATTGGTA
The DNA here is from genome assembly GCF_009730915.1 of Dioscorea cayenensis subsp. rotundata. Taxonomy (NCBI): domain Eukaryota; kingdom Viridiplantae; phylum Streptophyta; class Magnoliopsida; order Dioscoreales; family Dioscoreaceae; genus Dioscorea; species Dioscorea cayenensis. Next base: position 6,194,618 of record NC_052486.1, read on the forward strand.
TAAGTGTCTCGGATGAAGATGCCTAGTTTTTCTCATAAGTTTGAAATTTTTTTGATTTGGGTTAGAATTTGCAAAGCTACGCTGATTTTAATCTTAAGGTTTTGTAGGTGAGTTGGTTATTGGTCTTGACCTTGGTAATTTTTGTTAGTGTTTGATTTGTTTTTTTGCATTCGTGTGAATTTTTAGAATTTGTTTACTTGTAATTCGATGGGTTATTCCCAAATTAGGACTTCTCGAGAAATACTCGATTGGTGTAAGTATTCAAAAAAATCCGGTTGTTAATCGGTAAGTATCCTACATATAAATCATATTATATGTATATACTCTAGTTTTTCCGAACATCCGAAAATTTTTGAGAAAAAAATAATGATTTTTATGTATTTATTTATATTTTGGATTATTTATTTATTATTATTTTTGGAATTATTTTAAAGTTCCAGTTAATGATATTTTATTTTGGATTAGAATTAATTGAAAGGTTTAAATATTTTCTTTACATTTGGATTACTTAATTTTTTTGAATTCCGGATATTTATTTACTTTTCGATTAATTACTATTGTGTTTTTTTCTTTATTATCTATTCATGTTTGGATTCTATTAACTGGATTATTTTTGATATGATAAAAAAATGGGATCATGTGATCTGCAAATTACTTGCATTTTTGCCCAGTATGAATTTTTGATAGTTTATTGTTTTTGTGAACATTAAATATTTTTGACAAAGTACTCGTAGTCCCCAAAACTAACTTTTGCAATAACCCCATCATCGGGGTTAAAAAGCGGCCAGGTGTCGACATGTACTCGATATAGAAACTATAGTTTCCCACCGCTTTCAGTCGGTGAAGAATAACGACCTCGATAATTCGGCTCGGGTCACCGAGGGTAAACTTATGAGTTCTAATATTCGGCTCGGGTCATGAGGGATAAATATATGAGATCTGTTATTTTTGTTTTGACAATAGTTGTTTGGGGGACCTATATGCTTGGTTTTTGACATCCGTGTTTATTTGAAATAAATTTGATTTCGATTTTGATTTTTGATAATTTATGATTTTTTTGTAAATGATCCCTATATTTTTTTAGTGGGTGCTATCTTTGGGTCATCAAGCTCATAATCTGTTGTTAATTTTTTTTCAGGTTTTGAGGCCTTGTATGCCTACTTGGTTTCGACCTTCTAGGTGTATGGCCGTTTGTCGGCGTCCCTGGTCCATGGAGCTGGGTTCGAGGCGTGACAATAGATATTTCCCTTCTTATCTAATCTATGATGGTAAGCGCGTAAAATGTAAGTTGAAGTAAATTACCATCATCTTCATCTACATCATCATCATCATATACATGTTCTTTTAATTTGTCAATTTATTTTGACGGTCTTTATGTGATTTCAGGGAACTTCCTTAAGTAATGGGCTTCCAAGCAAAGATCTTTATCCAATAATTAGTTCAATTACTGCATCTGTGTATGGCGGGTAAGAACAAATCAAATTGAAACGTATCATGGTTTCACATATATATTTATATGATATGATTATCACATGTATTCATTAATTCCATCCTTGCTATATTTAATTTACAGCGATGATTGCTTCTCCTTAATAGACATGAAAGTCAAGGGAAAGATTGTTGTATGCAATTCAAGCACCGTGTCTCCCATCGACCAGGCAGTTAATGTACAAATTGCCGGTGGCGTCGGAATGGTCCTTATAAACAGTGAAAAAAAGGAGAACTTTACCTAAGCTTTCCTTACAGCATTCCTACCATACATATCACTAATTCTGATGGCCAAGTTCTCCAATCTTACATTACTTCTAACAACAAGTAGATTTTGAAATCATGATTAGATAATTTTAACTCTTTTTCTTCTTTCATAAGTTCAAATACTTACGATATTATTTTAAACGTTGTTTAGATCGGCAATGGGCCTTATTTCAAGCCAAGTAACTTCATTCGGAAATAGAGCACCGCAAATGCCCCTGTTCTCATCTCAAGGACCAAGTGTTGTTAATAAAGCGATTCTCAAGGTCAATAACATTACATGCTACTGAATCATTAATTCAAAAACTTAGCTTTCTTATTTTGATCACTGTAATATTCAGCCGGATATTAGCGCGCCGGGAGTTCAGATACTTGCAGCATTTGCAGGTGTTGGAACATCGACAGGAGTTAATACAGATCCTTTGAGCCCTTTTGCCGTGTTATCAGGCACATCAATGTCTGCCCCTCACATTGCTGGTATTTCTGCTCTACTCAAAAGCCAATATCCTACATGGAGTCCTGCTATGATCAAATCGGCAATCATGACAACAGGTTATACTATTATCGACAATTTATATAAACTTCTCTTTATCTTACTCAGTACTAACATTCTTTAACATTTTGCAGCGACTATCCACGATAACACAGGGCAATTAATAGCCATGGCTGATCCATCACTGACTCCTGCCACTCCATTCAGTTATGGAGCTGGGCAAGTGAAGGTTAATGCTGTAATGGATCCTGGATTGGTTTATGATCTCACTACTGAAGACTATTTGAACTTTTTGTGTGCCAATGATTACAGTTTAAAGGAATTGAGAGTGTTCAGTGATAATTACACATGTCCATCAACAAAGATGCAAATCGAAGACTTGAACTTACCTTCCATCACCATCCCTTATCTATTTGATGGTATCACGGTAACTCGAAAATTGACCAATGTAGGTCCACCAAGCAAGTACAACGTCTCCATCGATTTCCCGAAGAACATAACACTTACGGTGAATCCAACAGAGCTCAATTTCGACAAGGTGGGTGAAGAGAAAGTTTTTCAGGTGTCAGTGACTGGAAACCATGCCGGGCTGAATAAACATCATTTCTTTGGAAGACTTAAATGGTCTGATGGGAAACATTCAGTGGAAATCCCTTTGGCCGTGAAGTCCTTAATATAAGTGCTTGTTAGAATTAAAGAATTGAAAGTTAGATTCTTAATTGGTTTCAATGATGAATGTGCAATCCTATCTTTGTCTTAGATTTGTTCTTTTCTTTTAATTGTTAAATAAAAGTTGTTTCAAAGAAATCAAATATCATTTAGTTTATTTTATTTTATTTTATTTTTTACTTTTTTGTAGTTCATTGGGAGAAATATCTTTTCATTTGTGTGTCCATTTGCATATGACTTTTTAAGATTTAACATGAGTGTACTCTTGAAACTTCTTATTATATATCTTATTGATAAACATTCCGTAGGACGAAGAAACACATTTTATTAAAACAAAAAAAAAACTAAAAGCACTAAACGTAGAAGATGTGCTATACAAACACAAAAACAACCATTTTTTGTTAACATTAGTTAATGAGACACTTCACATCAAAATATCCAAACAAAATGCTCTTTTTTTTTTTTTAAATAATAGATGACAAACGTCATTTTTATATGAATATAACAGTACTGAACAGTACTGAACAAGGGAGGGATTTGAACCCATGACCTCTCTTATATTTTGGTGTCATACCATTGGACTATCCAATGGTTGACAAATGCTCTATTTTCAAGGATATATTTATTTCAAATGTTTGTTTTGTCACATGAATATAAAAGTACAGTTATAAATTAAAGGGAAATTATTTTTTAGAGCTTGTATAATTTTAAAATGCCCAAATAAGGCCTATAACTTGTTGGTGACCAATAAGGCCCTAAAATTTTTTTTATTTATCATTTTACCCTTTTGCTTATTCCACTTTTCCACTTCTCTTCTACCCTCACCTCCGTCAATGAAGGTCGAAAATGCAGTGTCTGTAATGTGTGTTCATAGAGTACTGTTTAATTCAAGAGAGAATTTGTTAAAAGAAGAAGAAAAAGAAAGAAAGAAGAGAAGAAGAGAGTAAATGAAGAAGACAATGAAAGGAAAAAAAAGGAGCAAGATTCATTACTTATCCTATACCCTTGTCTTTATTTTTATTCATTTTTTTGTAACAAACTTTGTAACCACTTTCAAAGGTAAAATGACAAGCATTACATGCGCATTTCACCTTCTACATATACTATTCTATATTTCCCTATTCCTTTACTTACAAAAGATACTTAACAACATTTAGTAATTAAACCCATTACAAAATAGTTAAAGCTAATTTCTCATGAAATCCTTAATTGCTCTGCATTGATGCCCACATCAATCTATTGCCGGCATAGAGGATGAGGAAGGTGAGGAAGAGGCAATGGTCAATAGTGTAGACAAGGATGTGGCCAGAGATAATGTGGCAAGTACGAAGATCGATGAAGTGAAAGGAGGTGAGATAGGGGAGAATGAAAGGTAGTTGCTAGTGCTCAGGTGTGGAGTTGGAGCTTGGATGCCAGTGAGGACAAGTGACTCAAGATATAAAGTGAAACATTGGAAACAATGTTCAAGATTGAGAACATCATAGGGGTAAAATTACAATTTTAATAAAAATTAATTAATGCCAGGGTTCACATGGCTATAACTAATTTTGAAAGGGCCTTTTTAAGGAGTTGACTAAGTAAAAGGTTTTTTTTAACTGTCTTCAAGTTTGTGAGGGACTAGATGGTCCTTATCTATAAATTAAAAGATATTTATCTTTTCTTTGGATCAATTTTCTTTCATAACTTAAAAATAAAAAAATAAAAAAAACAAATAAGCATGGAAAGGGCTAAGAATGGTTGGAGGTTTTATTTTGTTTTATTTTTTGTTGTGATAAAGGAGCTATAATTGCTAAACCATTCAACACAACACACATAAAAAAGTTAAACCTGATTAAGAGGCAATCTCCGCCAACCATCTCGGTAGCTCAAGCCATGGTGAAACAACGACAGGCCCAGATTTTGTCTTCCATAATTCGCAAGCCCATTTACCAATCAATTGTTATCTCTACTAATGTACTCCAAGGTGAGTTAGGCTATGCTTTAGCAGCCCTTTTATGTGATTAAGTTCCTCCTTCAGCCTTGACATACGCTTGCGTGTGTCTGCAAGTGTACGGGTCGCTGAAGTAATAAAGTGTACCCAACGGGTCGGGTAGTCGAATTGATAGGAAACAGGGTTACTAGTACTAACTGCTTCTCTGCTATCTAGCCTAATGATCAATGGGATGATGTGATGATCTAGTGTGCGAAGAAATGAATACCAAAGATGAATATCCAAGGGTAAAATAGAGGGAGATCGATCTCAATCAGTAAAAGTGGGGTATCTGGGAGATGCTCCCTCTAGTGTGTAAAAGTGTTGTAATAGTAACTACTACAGTAACCAGCTACAGTGACTTAGGAGTAGAAATAGGAAATGGTAAGATAAAATCACAACCCCATATTAGTAAAAAGGTCTTAATGTTCCCTCTTATTTAAACTATAAAAGAATTACAAGCTTTCCTTGGGTTAGTAAATTATGATAGACCTTTCATAAGAAATCTTAGTCCATTAGTAGAGGCCATTATATTCCAAAATAGGACCAACATGTTTTAAATTATTCAACTTAGAAGGTCAGAAGAAGATAGAAAAATAAAGGAATTGGTAAAAAACTTACTAGATCTAAAGTTACCTTTAGAATCGGATTATTTAATAATAGAATCTGATGGTTGTGAATTAGGATGGGGAGGAGTTCTAAAAAACAAACCTCACAAATACTCTCCGAAAATAGAAGAACAAATATGTAGATATAGTAGTGGGAAATATAAAGAGAATAACCTAACTTCAAGTATAGATTATGAACTTTTGGCTGTAATTTATAGTCTAGACAGTTTTAGATTATTTTTACTTAGAAAAAAAGAAATTTTAGTAAGAACTGATTGTGAGGCAATAGTAAAATTTTATGAAAACAAAAATTGTAACAGTATTAGTCAACGAAGATGATTAACATTTGAAAATAGAATTATCAATTCTACTTATAATATTAAATTTGAACATATCAAAGGATTAGATAATCGCTTAGCAGATAAATTGTCTAGAAATATTAAAGAGAAACCTCCTTAGGAATAATTTTGCTAACATATTTATTTTGTAAGTAACATTATAAGTATTGCTGCAAACTAAAGAAAGTAGAAGCCTTTTACTTGGCCATATGCGTAATGTCTGAGGGGGTTTACAAAGCCAGTAAGTACCTCTATATCAACATTAATGTGGAAGTAAAAAGAAGCTTATACCCTTAAAACCATTACTTGGTTCATATGCGTTAACAGTAATGGGAATTGCAAAACCAACAAGTTTCTCTGAGTTACTTGTTACTGTGACAACTGAGTAATCTTGTCCAAATAGAATAGGTTGTACTAATAAATTACGTACTAATAAAACTGTTTTCCTTCTTTTTCAGATGGCTTTCCAAAACCACAATACAACATGTTTGCCTATGATCCTTGTTGGTTTCCCTTTTTCGTTCAATCTTCCCCCTGAGCTCAATTTAGATAACTCTAAGAGAAACTTCTTTGATAACATATGGAGCAATGACAGAAAATCCACTTTTCCCTCAATACTAACCAAATTTGGTGATTATCTCCACTTTAAAAACATAAAAGCTCTTATTTATAACCCAGTTTTGAAACCTCAAACTATTGAAACCTTCCTGGAACTCTACCATAGCAATAAAATTCTTTTGGGAATGGTTGTTGATCTTGAACAAAAAATAAAGATAATTCAAAAAAGAAGATGAAAACTAGCAGAAGAAAATGAATTGATGAAGAAACAATGGAGAATAGAGATGAAAGAAAAAGAAGAAAGCTTTGAAAGATTTCTCCCAACATTAGACCAAGTAAAAACAACTATTATGAGAATGGTCTACTCTGATCAACAATCTCAACTTGTTAACCTTATTGAAGCTATTCAAGAAATTGTATCATCTAGGCTTCTCCAAAAACCAGGTCTTAGCTTTTGCATAACCTAATTCCAAGGAGAACCACACCGAGTCCAGCCTGCATATGTCTTGAAGGGTTCTCTATAATTCAAGCTACAATCAATCTCTCTAGATTGGTAAGGAGTTTTAAAATAGGTGGCCTAGAGATATCTCCTAGTAGTCTTTATGAAAATGGCTTGTTGATCAAGCTAGCAATCACTAAAGTAGAACAGATAAAAGATATATGTGTCCCTTGGAGGCTGAAGACACTTGTTTATAATGTTCTTTATACAAGAGATAGATACTTTGTTGTCTTAGAATTACTGCCAGTACCTCTTACTTACCATGGATATCCTTGCTCTTCTCAACACTATATCAGAATTAATTTAGTAAGGTATGGTCTACCTAGATTTGAACAATGGGATACAGATAGAATATAAAATTCTCACATCCCAATGAAGGTAGAAGAAAGACTACAAAGATGGAGGGCTTGTACACTTGCCATTGCACCAACCAAATTCAAATCTTGCTGACTCTTAGCAAAAGAACCCAATTTAAAAATCTTTGCTACCTATGATATCAAGCAATACAGAAGTCCTATACAAGGTGCATTCTTCATTGAGCCCCATTTAATAGAGTTGAAGTGGAAGAAGAGGTTGATCCAAAATACGTGAATCTCAATGTATTTGATGATATTACCCTGAAAAATCTTGATAATTGAATGAAAGCATAAAGTATAACCTAGTCTACCTTAGTTTGTACAAAAAGATTCTTGACTTTAGTACTACCCATTGGGAAACCATTGGGAAAAACTATGCAAGATTCTCTCTTATCTCTTATATGTACGAGTGTGGAAAAAAGATGAAAGGGGTCAAGTTCAAAGTGGTGCGCTAGTACGCCCACTACTCTGAAACTTTTCTATTTTCCAAAAGTTTCCCTTAAAAAATAAATAAAGAAAGGGTATTTGGTGTCTTTGTAAAAGGTCTTTAAGTCTATATAAGGAGAGCTTCTCCTTAGTCTTCTCCTTAGTCTTAGTTATTGATCAAGTTTTGTGATAACTTGAGAAGTTTGTGTGCAATAAAATCCTTGTATTTCAATGAAGCTATCTCTCTAAGTAGTACTATAGTTTAGATATTAGGAAAAAAAAAATTTATTGGAAGCATGAATGAGTAGTTCCTTTCTTGAAAGGGAAAGGGAGGTATAAGGTTCCATAATCACAAAGGTTGGCGGTAAGCAACCTGGGATGTTTATACAAGCTAGAAGTTGTCTCAAGAACAGTAGAGATCTCCAAAGTTAGTAAGGTAAAGATAGTATGAAGCCAGAAGATAAGATAGTATTATATTTATTATTATGTGAAACTACAATAAATGACCGACGAATAAGTACCCATGAAGGCATAGAGGCCATAGGGGAAAAAGTAGCATAGGTATGATGTGTGGGTTTACATATAGTAGTATATAATACTCCTATCAACCAGTTGTAGTACAACCCCTATTTCCTTTAAGAACTCTGGTAAGTATACATAAAACAAGGCTTAGTAAGTATGGAGTGATATGATAAAGAAGGAATGGTGATTATGGCAACCAAATATATCTCCTGAGTACTGAGTAACGAATTTCTTTAATATTTCAACATATTATTCTCTGCAAAGTAGTATAGTTTATTCTCTGCAAAATGGTATAGTTTGCTTTCATAGAAATAATATAGTTTACTTTTTCCATGATAGTATACTTTATTTTCTGCAAGATAGTTTAATTTATCTTCTAGCAAAATAGTTTAGTTTATTTTCTACAAAATAATAGGATTTACCTCTTGAAAGATATTATTGTAGTTTTCTTTCCTCAGAAAAGTCTTGCTAGTTATGAGTTCTGGTGGTTAAATTTTAATACTATTATTTATCATCTTTATATATTTAGAAATAAAAATAATATTATAGTATATTATATCTCTTATTAAGTTATTATGTAATATATAGTCTAGTATAAGAAAGCCATGGACAACAAGGAAAGTAGGGAGGCTAGGCCAACTCTGGTCATTTCTCAGTTACCTAAAGGGGTCAAATTGCACTTCTTTTTAGAGGACAAGCACCTCATAATTAAAATAAATAGATCCTAGGCTCCTATACTAATTAGCTATGATTTCGGTACCACACGCTCATAAATGATCATAATATTATTGAACCTCCTTTTTTATTTTTAGAAGTTGTGTTTGAGCAGGTAGGAAAATTAAACCTTATTATATATGCTATATTAAGAAGCATGAAGGATGTGCTTTTCTTCCAAACTCTACATCAACAATGGTATCAGAGCTTTCCTTTTCCCCATGGCAGCAAACAACAATCCAATGAGTCTTTCCCAACCTTGTGTTCCTATGTACTAAGGAAAAGGGTATGGACGGTGGAGCTTGCAGATGAAGACATTGTTTAGGTCACATGGCCCATGAAATTTGGTTGAGAAAGAAATGATGGACACTAAAGATGAAGTCCAGCAATGAAAGAATAAGAAGGATGGCAATGCATTATTTTATATATAATAGGTTGTAGACGTGCCAATCCTCGACTAGATTTTAGAAGTTACTACCACTAAGAAAGCATGGAAACTGATAAAAGTCGAGTACCATAGGTTTTCATGGGCGGCATCAATGAAGCGTCAAACACTCCAACAAAGCTTTAAGACTCTTTAGATGCAAGACAATGAGAGTATATAGGGCTACATCTCAAGGGTAGTTACCATTGATAATTAAATCAAGGGATTGGGATATAATATTTCAAAGGCTGAAGTAGTTGCGGAGGTTCTGTGGAGCTTGCACAAAAGTTTGATTATATTGAAATTGTAATCGAGGAATCTAAAGACATTGACAAACTTTTCTTGGATGAAATTAGAAAATCTTTACAAGCCCACAAAATTATCGGATAGTTGAAAAGAACGGTGCAAAAGTTTTTCATATGGAAGGTGAAGCTTCTTGTGTGAAGGATGTTGATAAAGGAAGGTTCATAGGCCATGGCAGAGGTCACTACAAGTTATTGTAGTGGTTTCAGCATAGGTCGAGGGAGAAGAAGTGATTATAAATAGTCACCTAGTGATCAAAAGGATCACAAGAGGAGTATACAATGCTTTAACTATATAAAATTTGGCCAAGTTAAAGCTAACTGTTGGGCCAAGAATATGCAAGGAGACAGAGGATTTAAACTTGTTGTAGAAGAGAAAAAGATTAGTAATCTCTTTGTGGCTTGAAGTGATGGAGTCTCTAGTGCAAGCTCAGTGTAGCTAATAGACAGTGGATTTTCATACCACATGTTTTAAGAGCAGTAGCTATTCATTCATTTAGATGAATCTCTAAAGATAAATGTTTGCTTGGGCGATAACAAAGCAATAAAGGTGGAAAGTGTTGAAATTGTGGCTTTGAATACACAGAATGGGAAGGTGAAGTTACTAGATGATGTATAATTTGTCCCTGGGTTAGTACACAATCTTCTCAGTGTGGGAAGTTGCCAACTAAGGGTTATTCAATAATGTTTGAAGATGATGCATGCATCATCAAAGACAAGGGAACAAGAATGTAAGTTGTTAACATTCAAAGAACTAAAAATAACATGTTTCCTATGGATATCTCAAATATAGGAAACATTATGTGGTTGTGGAGATTCAAAATGTGCCCATATTATGGCACCAAAGATATGGACATTTGAATTTCAAAGGCTTGATGTTACCGAGACAAAAGAAAATGGTGGATGGGTGATAAGTGAACAGTGATAGACTATCAGTGTATTTTACTAGAAATTGTGCTATCATCATGTCTGATCTTCAAAAACACAGTGTTTTTACTACTGTCTCTTCAATTTCTCAAATCTTCTCCACTTCATAGGATCAACAACTTTCACTCATTGCCATTAATGTCAGTGCTCAGGCCCCTCTCAAACTTACTTCTACAAATTATATTGCATGGCGTGCCCAATTTAACTCTTAGTTAATTGGGCATGATCTGTTAGGATTTATTGATGGCACACATCTTTGTCCAGCTACTACTATTGCAGGTTTTGATTCAACTCCACCTGTACTAATAAGTGCTAAACTGATCATATTTTCTATATCATTTACACTGCATTTAGCATGAAATTGTGCTTGTTTAGTATCTCATTAGGATAAAATTTTATTCTTTTGTTCACAACGACCTTTTATTCTATTTTAGGAAGAAAAAAATGAATTCGAGGACATTTTGAAGCAAAATGTCACAAGTTATTGGGTGAAAGTTGCACCACGACTCACAACGACCATTATGGTAACACACAATGCCTGTTGTCTACACTCACTACTACCGTGATCAAGTCGTGGTAACATGAGCTTATTGGTAGCAACATAGAAGCCATAACGGCCTCACAACGGCCATTGTGAAGTCTATAACGGCTGTTGTCAAGATGCATAACACCCAAAGACCTTGCCATGATGCGACTTAGAGCTAAAACAACAATTTACTCACAACGGGCATCACAACACCGGTGGTGAGCCCATGGTGGAGCCGATTATTATAAATACCCCAGTATTCTCTAAATTCGGAGAGACTCTTTTGCCTAAGAACCTAGGAAGGCCGGATTTCTAGAGATCTGAGTGGTGGGAGACGGTGTTTCTTTCATATTCCAATGGATTCCGGCGGATTTCTCAAGACTACGTCAACAAGCATCATTGGAGAAGATCACGTGTGATAGGCATCTTCAAAGATCATCATCAAAGGGGCGTGAGTGACATACGTCACCAAACTATCTTGGGATCCTCTACTCCCTATCTTCGGAGAACTATCAGGGGAGCTAGTCTAGGAATACATTAATCGCTTATTTATTCTTTATTTGGTCTTGTGGTTCTCTTGTGCTTTGATGCTTTATTTTGTATGATCCATAAGAACCTAATTCGAGGAGAATTATATGTTTAGGTCTCTCGGTTATTATTTATAAAACTTGATTCATTAATATAAATTGTTCTAGTTTTCATAATCATTGCATGCTCTTAATTGATTATTACATGTTGATGTGGATGAGGAGGATATACCCTCATATTGATGACACCCATGCCATAATAGATCTATGCATGTTCTAAGAGGTTAGGCATAGCTATGTTTTCGGATTAGGGATTGATTGCCCCTTAGGCTTAGGGTTTGATTGGTCTCTTCTGGTGGGATTCCCACACTTAAGACAAACCTAGGACGCTGGGGTAGAAGAGATTCCATCTTAAGTTTCTAGTGGTTTAGACCTAGTTGTCATGGCTTATTAGTGCTAGTAGGCCTTTAAATTCCCCCGGTTCAAACCTAGAACACGATTGGCACTTAATCCCTATCATAATTAATAATCAAGATGATTATAGTGTATACTCCCAACTCCTTTGAAGTGTGCTTAACATCGTCTTTAATTGTATTGTTTAATAGTATTCTATAAGAAGAACTAAATAAAGAGGGTAAATGATTAGGCTATTGATTAAGTAAAAAGGAAGTAATAGAAGCATCTCGCCATTCCAGCGGAAATATGACCCTCGTGTTCATCCATGAGGTATTACTGGATGACCCGTACACTTGTTGTATAATGGACCAATTGTAGTATTAAGTGCATACTTGCATGCTTATATATTTGCATAATTTAGATACCCATAACGCGTCAGTCAGTACCTAATCCAGCCTTTGTACTTTGGGTCCGTCAAGATCAATTGCTTCTGAATACCATCATTGGATCAGTCTCTCCCACCTTAGTACCATTTATTACATCTTCTTTCTCTGCATGTGATGCTTGGAAAAAACCTATTCCTCCCCGTCTCATGGTCGTATCATGGAACTTCACAATCATATTGCTAACCTCTTGTAAGGCACTCAGATGATCACTACCTATATGTAGGACATCAAAACCTGTATTAACTCACTTGCCCTTATAAACAAACCATTGAATTTGATGATTTATTGATCCTTATTCTAAATGGGCTTGATGCAGCATATTCTAATCTATCTCATGCTTTTCAAGTTCGCGATTCACCTCTTGAGTTTGAGGGACTGTTTAAATCCTGCTCAACTATGAAGCTCAATTACGACTTTTAACTCCTCAATCAGTTTCTCCTACCATAGTTAGACTTTTGAATCCTCAACAGGTTGCTCCTGCCATAGCTTCCACTACTTCCACCAGGTCATCACAACCCAAACCTTCGCGCTCTTGATTCAACCATTGGCCCACTCAAACTCCTTGACCTCAATTCCATAGGTTATCGTCACCGGGTGTGACTTCATCATTTCACTCACTAGTATAGTGGGGGCTCGTCCACTTATTGCATCATCTGGGTCAACACCATGGAGATGTCTTAGTAAGTGTTAGATATGTGGCATTGTTGGTTACTCTACTCGCCAATGTTCATTTATACAACAGTCAGTCTGGGCTTCTCTACCTCTTGCTCTAGGTCACCCGCCAATGCTGTCTCAGCCACAAGCTAACATGGCTAATTATTATTCGCCAGTTGCTTCATTAGACTGGTTACTTGACTATGGTGCTTCATATCATATCACCAATGACTTGAGCACACACAGTCTCTCTATATATTATCCATATTCTGGTCCTAACAACATAATTCTTGGGAAGGTACATGTTTTTCCATTGCTCACTCTGACACTATATATTTACCCATCTCATCTTCAACACTTATTTTTGATAAAGTTTTACATGTTCTAGCTATGTATATGAATCTACTCTCGGTGTCTGCCTTGTATGCTACTAATGATGTGACTATTGTTTTTTTTTATGATCGTTTTAGGTGCAGGACCGTCGCACGGGGATAATTATGGTCATGGGTTAGTGCCATAATGGCATTTATCTCTAGCCCAAATCATCTTCTCACTCATCCAACAATCAGTGTTCAATTTTGTTATCTATCATGTCGTCATTTTCCCTTTTGCAATGGCACAGTCGTTTGGGCATCCTTCCGTTAAAGTTCTTAAGAAATGTTGTCTTTCGTTTAATGTTTCTTTTCCTTAATCTGCTTTTCAAAACTTTTCTTGTTCTTCTTACAACATTAATAAAAGTCACGAGTTTCCATTTGTTTTCTCTTTTATTACCTCTGTTGCTCCTCTTGATGTTATTTATTCCGATGTTAGGACTTCACCTGTTTTTTTTGTTGATGGCTATAAATACTATGTTATTTTTGTGAACCACTTTACCAAATATATTTGGTTTTATCCCCTTTAAAACAAATCAAAAGTTTACTCTATTTTTATTACCTTTAAAGCTCTTGTTGAAATTATTTGTCTACCACCATCAAAACCTTGTTTACAGACAATGAAGGAGAATATTGTGTTCTTCATTCACTCCTTTCCACTAATGGCATCACTCATCTCACCACTCCACCACATACACCTGAACACAATAGTTACTCTAAACGTCGCCACCGCCACATTATTGAAACTGGCCTTTCACTATTACATCGTGCCTCTCTCCCAACAAAATTTTAGTCCTATGCATTTGCCATAGCTGTGTATCTCATTAATCGAATGCCCAAGGAGAACCTAGCATTTTTGTCTCTCTTCCAAAATCTCTTCAACAAAAAGGTGTTATCCACCAAATTTTGAGTCTTTGGTTGTATTTGTTTTTTGTGGTTACGTCCTTACAATTCTCACAAACTATCTCCTCGGTCTCATCTATGTCTCTTTCTTGGCTATTCTCTCACTCAAAGTGCCTTTCTTTGCCTTGATCTTTCTGATCATCATGTTTTTGTTTCTGGACATGTTCAGTTTGTTGAACATGAGTTCCCATATCCATGTTACAAATCCTCATCCTGCTCCACCCCAAACTCACTACTAAATGCCACATCATGGCTTCTTGTACCATAATTGCCTTCATCTAATTGTTTGGCACCAAGTGCTTTGACACTTCATTCTTCTGTCATCATAAGTAGCATAGGTCTTAGATGCTGAGTGTGCCTTATCTGATGCTTCCCCAGACACCATCACCGCTCCTCTGGTTTCTTCTATTCTTGGCACCTCTAACTTGGAGCCCAAAGCTTCTTCTCGTAGGAATTCTCATCCTATGATCACTAGACTCAAGAATTTCATCGTGAAAGCCTAATCCCAAATATGGTCTTTCTATTGTAGTTTTTGGTGACATTGAGCTTTCACTGTCTCCCAAGCAATGCAGAATCCACTATGGGCACAGGCCATGCATGTTGAGTATCACACTCTTCTTTGGAATCACACTTGGATCTTGTTTCTCCAGGTCCAAATCAAAATCTTGTTGGCAGCAAGTGGGTCTTCCGCATTAAACATAATCCCGATGGCTCCATTGATAAATACAAGACCTGACTAGTTGCAAAAGGGTTTCATCAACGTCTTGGCATCGACTTTCATGAGACCTTCAGTCCCGATGTCAATCATGTTACCTCCATACAATCCTCTCCATAGCCCTATACTATCAATGGCCTCTTAAACAACATAATATCAATAATGCCTTTCTTAATGGGCATCTTACTGAAGAGGTGTTTATTGTACAACCACAGGGTATGATTGATCTCCAATTCCCTTATCATGTTTGTCACTTACATAAAGCCCTCTATGGCATTAAATAGGCTCCTCGTGCCTGGTATAATGAACTGATGGGTTTTCTTCACACCCTTGGTTTTGTTGCCTCTCGGACTGATACATTACTATTCATTCTCATCCAGAATCATAACATTTTCCACTTTATGGTCTATGTGGATGATCTTATTATTACATGTAGTGATTTATTCTTGGTCGACCACATCATCCACGAGTTGAATGCCAAGTATTGTATCAAAGATCTTGGTACTCTTAGCTACTTCTGTGGTATTGAAGTTCTACCCACTTCTACTGGTTTACTTCTTAATCAGGACAAGTACCTTGTTGATCTCCTTATGCGCCATAACATGCTTGATTCCAAACCAGTTTCTATACCTCTTGTTGTTGGTGCCTCATTATCCATATATGATGGATCTCCAGCAACTGATCCCACTCAATTTCAACAGGTCATTGCTGGTCTTCAATATCTTCGCATGACTCACCGAGATATTTCCTATGCTATGAATAAACTCTCTCAGTTCATGCATGCCCCCACTGAAACTCATTGGGGTTCTATTAAGCGTCTTCTTTGATATCTTAATGACACTCACAATATTGGGATTCACTTGTTATCTGATACATCTCTTACACTCCATAGTTACTTGGATGCTAATTGGGCTGGTGATCCTAACAACCGTACCTCTGCTGGAGCTTATGCTATGTTTCTTGGTGTTAATCCCGTTTCCTGGCATTCCACCAAACAGCACCCAGTTGCCCACCTTCCATTGAGGCTGAGTATTGTGCTATTGTTACTACTGCTGCTGGTGAGTTACAATGGATTTGATCTTTACTTACTGAGCTTCAGATTCCTGTGTTGCATGTGCCTACTATCTACTCAAATAATCTTGGGGCTACTTATTTATGTGCTAATCCCATCTTCCACACTTGGATGAAACATTTGGTTGTTGATTACTACTTTGTTTGTGATCTTGTTCATGTCTCTTTTACTGATCAATTTGCAGAATCTTTCACCAACCCTCTTCCGTGGCCTAAACTAACTACATGTTGTCTCAAGATTGGTGTTACAAAAAGTACACCATCTTAAGGGGACATATTAGGGTTATTAGTTAGGGTTATTACTTCTACACATGTTAGTGATATTACAAATATACCCACATACTTGTAATCTATATGACATTTGATAATCAATACATTGTTGTTGTTCTTCCTCCACAGGTGGTGGTGGTGGTGGTGAGATTTTGGGTTTTGGGAAATGGGGAAAGTGAGAAAGAGTTGGGTTTTGGAAAGCTGGTGGTGGTGAAAGTGGGATAGGGTTGGTGAGTTGTAGTTGTTTGATTTTTTTTTATTTTTTTTTTATTTTTTTTAATTATATATATATATATATATATATATATATGAAAACATCATATTCATATTCAATATAATTAAACTGTATTAGTTTTAGTGGTTGTAGATAACCCATCAAATGTAAAATAAGGATGTCATTTTCTTGAATTATTTTTGAATAGAATGAAAGGTACTTTAATCAATCAATTGCATGATATTTTGTTAAAATATAAAAAATAATTTTAATATTTTGATATCTCAACTTCTCACTTATATGCTAATAATTGTGATGACAAATTTACACAATTACAACTAATTAAAGCTTTTTATATTGATTTTTATAACTGTGCTGACTTTATGTGTTAATATCATTGAAAAATATTAGAAATCCAATTTTGTAATTTTAATATGAGTTCACTTATTAAAAAAATTATAATGATTATTCTGTACATTCGAACAAAAGTTTTTTTTTAAGTTTTTGAAATGATAACAAAGCAAACATTATATTTGGTAATAATCTCAAATAACCCTATAGTTTTGTATAAGTTTTAATTAGATATTTCTACATAAGTTATATGGTAAACCATCTCATACACATTATAAATTCTGAACCATACTTTGAGAGAGTCGCACTCTCAATGTTTGACATGAGAGTTAATAACATCACTGCTTTCCAATGAAAACTTTTTAATAATTATAATTTTGTATAGGACTCCATTGCCATGTATCATACTATTTGGTATATATGAATATGGCATTTTTATTTTGTCTTCTTGCAGCTAGGGATGCAAATAGGGTAGGGAATCTCCGTTCCCCTCGAAGAATGGGGATTCCCCAAAAAATGACGAGGGCGGGATTCCCCGACCTCGTGGGGATCCCGCGGGGGAGTGAATGGGGCGAATTTTTCCCGCGTGGAATTTGGAGGCAGGGAATCCCTGCCCTATGGGAAGCGGGAATGAGGACGGAGATCCAATTCCCCACCCCACTTGCATCCCTACTTGCAGCTCATTTTTTGTTCTTTGGAAAGGCATTTTCCTTTGACTGATTTAGCATATCAAATTTTAAATATTAATTGTAATTTTATTATTGTATAAAATTATAATTAATATATATATGTTCTTGAAAATATCTACCTTTAATCTGCTCAAAATATTTTTTTTCTTATTTTTTAATACTCTAAGGCCCTGTTTGGATAACCCAGAAATTTTGGGGAAAAAATATTTTGATTGATTAGCTATGTGAACGACTTGAGAAAAGAAGTTTCCCTTATATATATATCATTGCTTCTTCTAGTAGTCCCTGAGGAATATCTTCCTATGATTTTCTTATAAGCTTTTTAATATGAAACCACTCAAATTCTTCCCAAAATGTAATACAAACTCAGAGATATATGTGATGGTTTCTACAAAAAAATCTGAGTACTAACCATTATATTTTACAGTACTTGATCAGTTATGGCAAGTGAAGGTGTGGCAAGTGAAGGAAGACATGAAACAAGGGCAAAGTGGAATGAAATTCACAAGGCTCACCTAGTAAAGGTATTAGGTGAGTATAATACTCCTGCGTACCATTCACAAAATGGTTGGACCAAAGAAGCATGGAACAAGATGGTACGCGACATGATAACCAAATTTTCCAATCCATGCATCACCACAAGCCAAGTCAAAGCATAAGAGCAAGAGTTGAAAAAAAACCTACAAGCTTCTAAAAGGGTTTTCTGAATTAAGTGGCTTTGGATGGGATTATGAAAGGCATATTGTATTGGCTCCTGATGATGTTTGGGCACCACTACTAGAGGTATGTACATACATAATGACTGGTTTCATTAATTACAACCATCTAATTTGAACAAAATCAAATAGAGGAATAGAGATGCAAGGAAGTGGCATACTAGACCGTTTCCATATTTTATGGCATTGCAGGAGGTTTATGAGGGTAAGCATATATTTTCTAATATTTTATATTTATAAACTTGTATTTCACTAACATATTATATATTTAAAATGTAGGGAGATATGCTGAAGGCAAACGGTCTCGTGGTATAGAAGATTATGAAGATATCTCCCAATCACCAGTGCACACCGCAAGTCCAAGTGTTTTTACTCCAAATGATTCAAGGCAACAATCACCTACACACGAGACTAAGGATGATGATATCATGCAAGTGGAACCGCCTAGTTCTCAACCACGGAATCCTCAAAACTCAAAGTTCAAGCAATGAAATTCTTCGGGAACTAAGAGATCCAGATGGACACAGAAGAAAAAGGGAGAGAAAAGGAAAAAACCCGCAAGATTCATTATTTAATATGGATAAATACATTGCATTTCGAGAGCGCGAGAACAAAGAATATCTCGAAGTTCTCAAGGGCACTCAAGTAGTGGAAAAACACACAATAGAAGATTGCATGAAGGTGTTCAATCAAATGAGTGGCATTTTCACTAAAGAAGAAATGTTCAAAGCTACCCAAATTTTCATTAAAGATAAGAGTTATCGTAAAATCTTCTTATGTCTTCAGGAAGATCATAAAGTGCCATGGCTCAAAATGATGTTCTCTAAAATTGAGTAGAAGATGATTATGAACTTGTTATCTTGAACTTGAATGTTTTCATAAGCACAAGTTTTTTTTCCATGAACTTGTAATCTTGAACTTGTTAAATATCCTTTTGTTGTTAAAGTTGTTATGGGAATCTTTTCATTATGTGTAATTTTGATTGTAGGTCTTTTTTTTTTGGCATGAATTTGTTAATAAGTATCCTTTTGTCTTGTAATATACTCTATAATGCTATTTCAGTATAGGCAATGGTTTCGAACAAGACCCAAGATTCATTCATCCAAAAGTGCTCGGCGATACAATAGATAAGAAACAGTTTTATGATTGCCACACACCTAAGGTCAAGCTCGGCGATAGCTACAATAATCATTCCACATTTGCATTGCTATTTCATCTCTTTTACGAGCACCTGCATTTCGCTCAGAGTTCATGGTGTCAACATCCTCTCCATATGACTCATCTCCATTAGGAACAATAGTTTCTTCGGCTTCATTATTGAAATCCTCAACAACATCTATACAATTATGTATACGGATGAAGTTATGCAACATACAAGCAGCAACCACTATATCAGTTTGAGAGTCTATTGGGTGGAAAGTTGCTACTTTAGGATTGAAACCTCATCTTTCAAAATGCCTACGATGATCGTTCAACATAATTCCATAATGAGCGCGTATGCATTAAACAGTTCTTTATAATTGCTGGGTCTAGTTTTGCGCTCGACCTTGCTCCCCAAATAGTAACGGACACCTACATATGAGAGCAATAAAATTCGGGGTATTAGCATATCCTGGGTCTACTAGATAATATTTACCCCTTGGGACTTCAAGACCTTGTTCAATTGAACGTTAGAGAATCCCTAAGCGTCGGAGCGGGAACATTCCCCAACGGCTCATTACCTTATCTGAGCGAAGATCAAATCACACAGCAACCATAACATTACGCGATAACGCGTTTGCTTCTTGTTTACGGCAAGGATCTTGCTTATCCAAAGAAAAGTCATTGATTGGAATATGTGTTCCATCAATAGAACCAACACAATCCTAAAAACTAAACAAACATATAAACATTTATAAAGACAAAAAAAAGTTTACAATAAACTTCATAATATATAGATTTGCCTACCTTGAAATATGGGAAAAAATTTTGAATAATACGAATAGACGGTGATGTCAGTTATGCGAGTGGAGGTTCTATATATTCACGACAAAGTCGATCTAGCTTTTAAGTACTTTAGTAAAATATCGACTAACCGTTTTCAGAATGTTGAAATCGCTCTTGCACATCACGGTTACTAGCATTAGTCAGGCTAGAGTGTACATGAACATTGATAGTTGCTCCTCATTGTCCGTTTTGAGTTGCAGAGGAGAGATTTTTCTCTTAAACGATCAACCAGTGCTTGAAATATATAAGGCTCCATACAAAATTACTCTTTTGTATAGCGTTACTCATGACCTTAAAGAATTTCATACGTATCAGCACGTAGTAGAATGGATGTGTGATGTTCTACAATTCTGGAAGGTGCTGGACATTCTCTTGACCAATTGCTAAGCATGAGTAGATCATTTTCTTTATTTTTTTTCCTCCAAAGATTTAAGGAATCCATGATGAAATAATGGTTACAACTATGAATTTTTTTGAGTTATGTGTATATTGCAAAGGAATCATGTAGTGTATAAATAGGGAAAAATAATAACGGCTATAATTATAACGACTATATTTACAATGGCTATATATTTAATGGCTATTTTTCAAATTTTAATTACCAACGGTTATAATCCAACGGTTATTTTTATTATGCAATAATTATTTATTATGCAAAACAAACACTCATTATGTAAGAAAAAAATATGTAATAATTTTTGTAATATTTTTTATTTTGTTACCCAAACACCGATTCTTTAGGAATAAAATATGTCATAATTTCTGTAATAATCACTTGCACTTCCTGCATAATAAAATTATGCCATATTTTTTTATTTTGCATCCAAACATGCCCTAAGTTTTCATATTTTAAAGACTATTTTTTTAATCTTTTATATTTTAAATTTAAAGACTTTATTTTCACATATGATTTCCGGATATACATTAGAAATGTAATGAAAAGTAAATGAATATTAAATTGATGGAAAAAATGCTTCGGCATTTATATTCTTAACGCCTCCATATTTCATAATATATATATATATATATATATATATATATATATATATATCTATATATATCGTTATCATAAAGTTCATTTATTTATGTAGGAATTAGATATTGCTATATGTAGATGCAGACATAAACACATGCACTTATCATGGGTTATTTTATTTAATTTTAAATTATTTAAAAATAATAATTTTTTTATTGTGTATGCATAATTGTTATAAATAGAGTATAATTGATTAGAAATATATATTATCAGTAATAGCTATCATAATTAAAATTTTATCACAAAGAGATTCTATATATATTTTTGTGACAACTATAATTGATATATAAATATACAAATAAATATTTTTATAAATATTTATATTTGTGTATGCACACAACAAATCACATTTTTTCAGAATAAATAAATAAAACATGTAGCTGGGAGTTTGGCACAAAATGCTCAAAACCGTACCAAACACATCATTTACTCCCTTCGGGCCTTTTTGTTTTATCCATTTTATCTAAATCACATAAATTAAGAATGAAATTAGTTTGTAATTTCAAATTTATAAAAATTGTATTAATTTTTCTAAGATTACTTTTATTTAAATTATGTTTTATATAAATGTGAGGTTGAATATAATTTATTGGAAGTTCTAGAAGTTCATTAGAATTTACATATAAAGGATAATTTGGGAAAAATTTTAATGTTTTCACAGATTTTCAAAATATACTAGTAAAAATAATCAAAAGACCTCGAAAATAGGACAAGTAAAAAGGCATGAGGGGAATTTAATTGTCATAGTTTTGTCATAGTTTTTGAGCATGCCATGTCAAACGTCATCTCATAAATAAATGATATGTTTAGCACTGACATAGTTTTGGGACAACATGTTGAAAACTGTAACAAACAAATAATTTATTTGTTTGGCACCATTTTTAGAACATGTTGTCAAAGGAATACCATGACCCAAACACATTGATTATGTTTAAGACAATTTGGGGTACAACCTGGTTCTAAAACAGGTACTAGCATGCCAAAACACATTATTTATTTGTTGGGCACAATTTTTAGCTATTTGGCATGTAGTGCCAAAAACCGTGCCAGGCTTTTGGCATGGTTGTGAACGCTAAAATCATGCCAAACAAACAAGCCAATGAGTTGATTTGCTACTGTTTTATTGTGGAAAATTAATAAATAAACGATGTATGTTAATATTTATCCACGAGTTGTTGGCACTTTCACAGTAGTAGTGGTAAATCTTTGTTATTTGTGTTTGTCGCCGGATTTTGGAACCGAGTGGTGTTTTTGTACAAAACAAAAATAATCATCTAGAAAAATTTGTACAATTGTAATGTCTTGCGAATCTTGTAACCAGCTAGTTTTTGTTTTTCGTCTTAATTATTGTGAAAATTTTGGCACATTTTAATTTTGTGCCATATCCGTCTTCTTAATCACCGATTTTAACATACGCAAGGATATTTTGGCTGAACAACATACAATTTTTGGACTATGGTATACTAAGGTTTAGATTCATAGCTAAAAGCCTATGACATTGATTGGGGTGGTTCACTGTTGGATAGAAAAAGCGTGTTATTGGTGTGCGTCTCATCACAATGGTTCAGCAGTTGTTGCATGGGCTTCTAAAACCAGTTGTACTCTCGACTGCAGGCAAAATGTGTGGCTTGCGAAAGAGCACGCTGCAGCGCCGACAGTTTGGATTAGGAGAATACTTGAAGATCACGGAGTTAAGCAAATTGGTCCCACAGTTATTTGGTCTGACAATTGATTATGACCGCCACTTGTAAAAAATTCTACATTACATGGCACAACTAAGCATATTGATCTTAAATATCCTTCATTGGGGCCCTAGTGTGAATGAGATTATCTCTTTGCAATACTGTTCAATGTCTTGGAAAGGCTTGGAGGATTGGCGGATTGAGATAAAAGAAAATGAGGTGTTGGATGGTCCATAGAATAAGCTGAAGGCTAAAGGAGATGACTTTTCAACTACACTCAATGTTACCCTCCCTCTCCATTAGGTATTGTCTCGTACTGTGTCGGAGATTGTGAGAATCTGGGTGTAGTGTTTTGTCTGATGCTGTTATGGTGTAATGTACTTCGTTTGATCTGTTTTTTGTACAGTTGTAGGCTTAGTGTTTCTTTGTATCGAGGACCTAATTTGAGATGATGTTAACTTTTGAAGGTTAGTGGTTGGTTTTGTATTAAAGGGGTTATAACTTTTGAATATTTTTAAGTGAAATGAGAAACTGAAGAGTTTTCTTCATCTCCTTCCTCTGTTTTTCAGCTTTTTACTTCCCAATATAAATCAAAATATAAAGGAGATAACCAGTTGCCTCATCTTATATATTTGAATGGCGGTATCAAAACTTGTGTGTTGGGGTCAGACAGCAGAATGGTGACAATAACAACAATCCTGTGGTGGTCTCTGGTCCCACCAGACCCTATCTTAAGTGGAGAGAATTTTGCTGACATGTGGGGCTAATTATGAAACCCTTTTGGTGTCAGGAACTCTGGGAGTTAGTTGAAGAGGTTCTTGAGAAGGATAATGAAGCAAATGTGAGGAAAGGCAGAAAAAAATGATGCAGGGCCATGTTTCTTGTGACACTCACCAACACATATTTTGTTTGTGACACAATGTGGGATCACTTTGCAAAGTAGCATCAAGGCCTAAGTTTCAAATATTGAGGCAGTTAAAGTCTCAAATCAGGACAGAGGAGGTTCTCACCTGAGTTATCAAATAAAACTGGGGTTTGGGTGGCAGATTGCCCAAACCATGCTACCTCCCATTAGATGGGAGGTTCAGTCTCTGCAGGTGGTGGTTTCTTTGTGCGGTCGTTGC